>NC_135964.1:10328287-10628287 GCF_053455715.1 Rhinoraja longicauda
TTTGACAATCTTCCTCATAAATATTATGCAAGTAAAGTTTTAACAGAAATCGAGACCTAATCTTCATTTTCAGGCATTTACTGTCTTTTATTCTTTATAGATTACATCAAACATTTCTAGTACTCTGTACCATAAAATGCTTTCATTATTTCTTCTGTGATACAGTTATTGGTAAAATAATATTTTGAAACAAGTTCAGCTTTAACTACTTTGTTTTAAAGACATAAGACCCATAAAACTTGAGCAAATAATCTCAGAACATTTTCAATGTTGAAATTTTGCACAGTTCCAGCTTTCTTATTTCATCTGAGATAGTAAATTAAACCTCTGGCTGTCCTTTCTGATAAACTGATAAAATATAAGGATGGGATTTCTGATTTGGTCATTATCAATTAATACACTTATCTGGTCAATTATTTCATTGCTGTTTCTCAAATCTTGATTTGCACAAATTGGCTGTTGCATTTAAGTGACAACACTTAATAAGAGCTCCATTGGCTATAAAACACTTGTGTGTGCCTCAGAGATCAGTGCTGCTGGGCACATTGCTGCTTGTGGTTCATATTAATGATTTGGATGGGAATGTACAATACAGGATTAGTAAATTTGCAGATGACACCAAAGTGGGTGATATCATAGCGAAGATGGTTATCAAAAAACTGCAACACAATCTTGATCCATTGGGTAAGTGGGCTGAGGAACAGTTAACGGAATTTACTGCAGATGAGGTCAAGATGATGCATTTTGGGAAGTCAAATCAGAACAGGACCTTCACAGTGAATGGCAGAGACTTGAAGAGTGATATAGAGAAGAGGAGTCTAGGAATGCAGGTACACAGTTATTTAAAAGTGGCATCATAGGCAGATAGGGGGGGGGGGGGGGGGGTCATAAGGCTTTCAATGATCTTCATCAATCAGGGTATTGAGTATAGAGGTTGGGAATATACAAGACATTATTGAGGCCGCGTTTGGAGTATTGTGTTTAGCTTTATTTGCCCTGCAAAAGGAATGAAGTTGTTAAGCTGGAAACAATGCAGAGAAGATTTACAGGCATGTTATCAGGAGGGCCTGGGCTATAGGGAGAGGTTGGGCAAGCTGGGACTTTATTCCTTGGAGTGCAAGAGAATGAGGGGTGATCTATAGAGGTGTATAAGATCATGAGGGGAATAGATAGGGTGAATGTACAGTCTTTCACCCAGAGTAGGGGAATCAAGAACGAGGGGACATAGGTTTAAGGTGAGAGTGGAAGTATTTAATAGGAACCCGAGGGGAAACTTTTTCCACACAGAGGGTGAACGAGCTGCCGGAAGAGGTAGCTGAGGAAAGTAATCCTTAATGATCTTAATTTGGTAACCATTAATTAATCCTTGCTGGGCTCCTTCCAGGTCAATATATCTTATCATATCATATCATATATATACAGCCGGAAACAGGCCTTTTCGGCCCACCAAGTCCGTGCCGCCCAGCGATCCCCGTACATTAACACTATCCTACACCCACTAGGGACAATTTTTACATTTACCCAGCCAATTAACCTACATACCTGTACGTCTTTGGAGTGTGGGAGGAAACCGAAGATCTCGGAGAAAACCCACGCAGGTCACGGGGAAATCGTACAAACTCCTTACAGTGTATTCTAGCTCCTTGAATATTTGGTTTGTATCTTTCCACAGAAGTTTAATAATCTATTGGTATGAAACCCTAAATCTGTATTCCTCTGCTTCTAACTTTGCAGCAATTAAAACCTATTGGAATCTATTCTTTTTCAGGTACGAAGGGGCTTGTATTTGTTTAAATTGAAATCCATTTGTGAGTGTTTGTTCCATTTAGTTGCTCTATTTCTAATTTTATGCATAGCATTAGCGCTGGTTCCAATGTTGTCTGCCTTGGTGTTATCAGCAAACGTAGATATGCAGCACTGGATCCGACAGTCTAGGTGTTAATAAATAGTGTTCTAATCAAAAGTAACAGATCCTGAAGCAATAAAACTTTAGAATGTCAGTTCGGAAATGGCCATGAGCAGTGAATATTTGCTGGTATTCAGAACCAAGGGTTTCAGGACCAGGTTCTCAGTACGCTCAGGATATGCTCTGAAGAAGGGACTGGGACAAGCTGGGACTTGGGCCATTGGCATTACCCGTTTATTTTACCTATTCCAGATAAGTGAGGTACAAATGAGGATTTGGGGGATAGTGTGTTTCTTGGAAGGGAATGCTGAAGTTCGACCTATTCTCCATCCATTGGGAACAACAAAAATGCCCCCCAGAGTGCTTTCCCCACATTAGTGTAGATTACATTGCATCATTGGAGAAGTATCAGCCTTCCCTGTGCACAGAATTATGTACACAGACTACCAAAGCAGCCGTTGTGTTTCAAGAGTCTGAGAAAATTACAGTACAATTATCTTTTTCATTTGTCGAATATAAAGGTAATTACAAACTTTAATTTACTTAAAACCATTACATATAAAAGGTTATTTTAACATCTATGTTTTCACTTCTGCAATGCTGCAGCACTTCACAGTAAATTTCTGATGGCATTTATCCATTGTCCTCTATCCCTTGAATTCCAGTTCTCTGATTCAATCCGTTTCTACTTCCATCCCCATTCCCACTGTTTCCATAGATAGACACAAAATGCTGGAGTAGCTCAGCGGGTCAGGCAGCACCTCTGGAGAAAAGGAATGGGTGACGTTTCTGGTCGAGACCCTTCTTCAGACTGATGCTGCCTGTCCCGCTGAGCTACTCCAGCATTTTGTGTCCATCTTTGGTTTAAACCGGCATCTGCAGTTCCTTCCTACCCAATGTTTCCATGCTAGCTGATGTGCCTTTGACAACTTGGTGCCAAGTACTGGAACTCTGCAGAGGCTTTCTACCTCTCCACATCCCTTCCCTCCTGCGAAGGCCATCAGCCTTGACCAAGCCCGTAGCCCTCATTCCTAATTGACTCTGTTTACAATTTTCCTCGTGCTTCCTTGAAAATCTTTGGGACCTTTATGATGATTTAAAGGCAATATGATAAAAAATGAAAGCTGTTGTTGGATAAATTTGTTGCACAATGCTAATATGTAGATATTTTTGGTTCTATCATCACTTTAAAGATAATGTGGTTATTTGTTGAGAACATAAATAGGTATCTGAAATAAAATAGAGCTGCAAAGATATTGGATTGTTTTTTTAGCTTAGTGATTGCACATTGGATAAATGGCAACAAAAAGTAAAAGAAGATTGGTGTATCATACATTATTAAATACAAAAATGCATTTTTTCCTCAACAAAAACGTTTTTTTCCCTTTGTTAGAGTTTAGAGCCATATCTACAAAGCAGATATCCTATCGGCTTTCCTGCTGATGTCTGCTTCTATTGCATTTGCTTTCTCTCCAGAGCCCTCCTCTCTCCTGAAGGCATTAAAGATGATCAGGAAATGATACTGCGTAGAAGATCATTCAGCCCATCATGACTGTTCTAGGTCGATCTAAGAGCTATTCAATTAATTCCACTCCATTGCTCTTACTCCCTGGGTTCTATAGATTTCCCCTTTTAAAGATTTTATGAAATTTCTACTTGAAAGATACCATTGAATCTGCTTCCATTATTCATGTGCATGGACCTTTCTATTTGTGTCAATTTTTAAATCTATTGGTTTGTTTCAAGTGTTTACTTTTATTATTAAAAGCTAGAAAAATGCAAAAGCGTCAGACTGGGAGGAATGGTGGATCTTAAAGCCCATGTCAGATCAGAAAAATAATCACTAGAGCAAGGGTCTCATAAGTACTCACCGTTGAGAGACTGTTCATTCCCTTTAAATGTTCCTACAAATTCCAAGTTTACTCATCTTCTGTCATTCCAGTCACCTCATAAGATGACTTAATATTTCTTTGATTTCATTTCAGCTGAGGAAGACCGTAAACTCTTCTGCTTCGGTTTTCAGCCACTTTATTTCAGCATAAGCAGCCAAAGAGAAGATTGTTTAATAGGCTGTAAATGATATCAACCAGGAAACAAAAATGATTTCACCTGCAGAGGAAAGTGCTCAAAGTTAGTTCTGTGATGCACATGTATCTCTGGATCCACAAGGAACTGCAGCACCTAAGCAATGGTTTCATTTTACATTCTGATGCTATAACTTCTGGAGTTACCCATGGATTATAGTTCGCCTCTTATATTTGTAATCTATATTTACTCCTTAAACAACATCTAAAAATACGTCATGTTCCACTTACATGCTTAAAACATGCAGTGCTAGCTCACCTTCACCCCATTTGACATTCCCATTGTCTTCAAATTACCAGACCTTCAAACAGATTTTGTCCAACCAACTAGTCAAGAGAACATAATGTAGTAAAAAGGAACTGCAGATGCTGGTTTATACTGAAGATAGATACAAAATGCTGGAGTAACTCAGTGGTTCAGGCAGCATCTCTGAAGAAAGTGGGTAGATGACATTTTGGGTCGGGACCCTTCATCAGACTCAAGAAATGTCCCGACCCAAAACACCATCTATCCATTTCCTCTGAGATGTTGCCTGACTCACTGAATCCAGCACTTTGTGTCTATCTTTAGTCAGAAGAACATAGTAATTGTTTCAGCCTATGCTAAGAGTTCAGTTCCCTCACCACCACCATGATCATCATCTGAGGTTAAAACGGACATCCACAACTGGCAGGTTACCAACGTCAGATTGATGTACAGTCCATACTTATGAGCAAGGGTTTGTAGATTGGTGGGACGGATTTGCTGTGGGGCTGCTGGCATCTTCTGCCATATGGGACTTGGTTCGCAGCAATATAATTGCATCTCATATTAAAATATGAATGGTTGAGTTAAACACCATGGTCTAACTAGGTGTTACCCATGTTTGGCTTGTCTTTTTATTTAACAATTTTTCCCAGCAGTTACATTCCCGACATTCAGATTGTTCAGGATATGAACAGTTCTCAGAAACTGAACCATATCGTAACCTAAGGAGAACCTGTACACGAATCCCATTTACCAGTGCTTGATCCGACTATGCCTTGGCAATTAAAAAACCAAGCCAGATGCTGGATACCTGTAAGGATACCTGACTTCACCATCTTCTCAGGCAGTAGGCTCCAGATTACAAATATTCTCTGAATGAAAAAAATCTTCCTCAGACCCACTCTAAATCTCTTAGTCATAACATTAATCCAATGTACTCTGGTCTAAGAACCTCAGACATAGGAAAACGTTTGTTACTATCTATGCCTAATTTTATACAACTCCATCAGGAAGCCCCTCAGCTTGCTGTGCTCCAAGGAAGACAAACACAGCCAACTCAGTCTCTTTTTACAACTGAAATGTTCCACCCCGGGCAATCCTGGGGACTCTCCTCCACACCTTCTCCAGTGCAGCCATGTACAACTATCACATGGCAGGGTGAACTGCACACAATATTCCAGCTACGGTCAAACAAATGTTACATAAATATATCGCTGTTCCTTCATGAATGAATAAATGATACTTCATTATCATTCATCCAAGGTATTCATTCAAGTACCCAAGGTATGCAAAGAGTCTCCACATAAAGGGTGCCGACAGAGTTACAAGTATCCCATTTTAACACAAACCAATTTTAACACATTCCATTTGTGGTCCCCCTTCGTTCTCGGTGGTCCCCCCACGCCAGGTCCTCCTTTGTTCTCAGCAGTACGTCCGACCTCCAGCACCCACGTGGCCTCAATTGCCTTCACCCGCCATTGTTCGCCAGCGCCATTGGGCCGGATTGTCTCACCCACCGCATGACAGTTACTGCAGTAACTGTCAGCACTTTTCTTCATGTTGAACAGTGCCAGATAAGCAGAGTTGTTAACCTTTAGCCAACCAAGTGAACATCAGACCAACTCCTCAGTGGTCTGCCTCTCACTCAGTGTGAGGTGGAAGAGTCTCCCAATCAGCCTGCACAGTGGCAATCTGTAGCACTAATGGTACAGATCTAGCACCTGCCAAAATACTTCTGCTGCACCAGGCTGAGACCCCAGGGGGAAACTAAACTCCGAGGCCCATATTATTGAAAGCCAAACAAAAGTGTCACATCTTAAAAATTAAAAAGAAAAGAAACCAGTTGTTTCCCACTGCTGACTCTCACAACTCAGTCACTTCAAAAGACAAATAGAGGATTACATTCATTCTAGCCCTAAACGGGAGATTAAGTTTCCTGAAACAGAAATAATTTGCCTCCAAGGGACATCTCCAAAGGGAAATGATGATAGGTGAAAAGGATTTTGGCTTTGTTACACCACATAGTTCGGCCGCTTCAACCATGCGTTTACTTTGATATTAAGACTACTTTGCTGTTTCACCAGAGGCAGCAAATAGACAGAAACTAGAACATGTAGATCCTGTGCCATGGAGGCACTTTATCCACAGATCTGTCTGTTTAAATTGAGATAACATTGAATGGGATGACAGAGCAGATCAACGCAGGAGATCCAAGAGTGTGAAATGTGTTGTGTAGCAGGTGTGAGTAGTACCCCAGTAACTGCATTCCCTGCAAAGGATGTAAATAATGTAATTTACTGTGGTGTGGAGAGAAAGACGACCAGAAGAGTTGGATGGGCCGTTGATCAGGGAGGTGATTCTCTCTCCTAACCTCATTCTCCTGCCTTCTCCCCATAACCTCTGACACCTGTACTAATCAAGAATCTATCTCCTGCCTTCAAACTATCCACTGACCTAGCCTCTACAGCCTTTTGAAGCAAAGAATTCCACAGATTCATCAGCCTCTGACAAAATAAATTTCTCCTCATCTCCTTCCTAAAAGAACGTCCTTTAATTCTGAGGCTATGATCTCTAGTCCTAGACTCTCCCATTAGTGGAAACATCCTCTCCACATCCACTCTATCCAGGCTTTTCACTATTCTGTACGGTTCAATGAGATCCCTCCTCATTCTTCTAAACTCCAGCGAGTACAGGCCCAGTACCGACAAACGCTCATCATAGGATAACCTACTAATTCCTGGGATCATTCTTGTAATCCTCCTCTGGACCCTCTCCAGAACCAGAACATACTTCCTTAGATGTGGTGCCCAAAATTGCTTACAATATTCCAATATTCCTTACCAGCACCTTATCGAGCCTCAGCATTACATGTCTGTTTTTGTATGCAAGTATGTCAGGCAGAGGGGGATGTCAGGCAGAAGGGGCTAACAGATGCAGGTGGGGTGTCATGCAGAGGGTGTGTAAGGCAGAGGGGCTGTCAGATGGAGAGGGGGTGACAGGCGGGGAGGAGTGTCGGCAAAGGCGGGTTTCAGGCAGAGGGGGGTGTCAGGCAGAGGGTAGTAAAAGGCAGAGGGGGGTATCAGGCAGAGGGGGTGTCAGAGAGGGTGGAATCAAGCAGAGGGGGGTATCAGGCACGGGGGGTTTCAGGCAGAGGGGGTGTCAGGCAGAGGGGGTTATCAGGCAGTGTCAGGCAGAGGGGGAGACAGGCAGAGGGGGCTGTCAGGTGGAGGGGAGGGGGTGTCAGGCAGAGGGGGCTATCAGGCTACTGATCCAGGATATGTGCAGCTGATATGTTGGCGAATCCTGATAAAGTGAGGGTAGGACAGACACCAACCATTATCCAGGCATCATGCATTGACATTAGTGCAACAAAGTCCACCTCACGGCCTAAAAATACCATTGAAGAATTGAGATCTGGTTTTAATGGCTGATGAGATGTCGTGTGCTGGGGCAGCAGGGCGAAGACCACGGATGCTAACAGGATTAACAAGCTCATCAGGGAGGCCGGCTCCCACCTGGGAGTGGAGTTGGATTCATGGGAGGTGGTCATGGAGGGGAGGATGATCCTCAAACTGCAGAGCATCTTGGCCAATACAGCTCACACTGTGCAACTTGAGGAGTACCTTCAGCAACAGGCTGGTCCCACCAAGAAGCAGCACAGAACACCAGAGGAGATCCTTTTCCCCTGTGGCTATCAAACTGTACATCCCCAATCCTTTCCAATCGTCACTTTAATGTCATGATTGATGTAACTTATGCTGGCAGATCAATTTCCCTGCTGGGATAAATAAAGTTCTATCGTATCGTATCGTATCGTTTACTCTGCGTGGTGTTGCCAATAAGTTATTCTTGTTTTGTGGGATTAAGTTTTCACTGGTACCTTTCATGGATTCTAAATCACAAGAGCCAGTAGCAGTGCATACAGAAATATATATTTGGCACATTCTACGCAAAGGACCGTCAACTCCCGTGACGGTGAACAGATTAATGTTCCCAACAAAGCAGGAGCTGTTACTGAAAATTCCACTGACACAAAATTATATTCACACCATATTAAAAAGGAGTTGATTACACTTGAGGAGTCAGACTCTGATCATGGCAAGTTATTGGATTTATTATTGTTGAATAGAATTCTGCATATTAGTATTCAAAACATAGGTTGCTGTGTGCATTGAATGTGAAAATATTGGAAAGATTATTTCCATATCTCTGAACATCCTTTAATAATAAAAAGGACTAGCACAGTCAGTTGTTAGCAGGGAACTGTGGTGCCTCTCCTGCTGGTGTCATCAGTGCACCTGAGAGCTGGATGCACGACTGTGTGTGTGTGTGTGTGTGTGTGGTGATGAGACCCGTGTGGCCCGATTCCCCCAGGCTCTGTAGAGTGATGCAGGGTGGTCCACATTGCAGTTGTAATAGCTGGGTAGGAAGCCAGTGAGAGGTGGGTCGGGCATTCTGGACCATTATGCTGTGTCAAATCCAGTGGCTTCTGAGGTAGCTAGCGAGGTCAATGCAAATTCTTCCATAGATGGGGCAAGAGTAAATGATGAATACAGGTGAGTGGTTTGTGGCCTGGTGAGCTCCTCCCTCGCTGGGTTTTTGTGTGTTCCTGATCTATGGCCTTAAGATTCTCAATACCATCCAAACATTGGATCAAGACTCCCCAGATTCAGTGGGGATTTGCATTTCTGCAAGAAAGTTTTGAACACATCCTTGAATCTTTCACAAAGTGAGCACAGAAGAGCTAAAATGTGTAGGAAGGAACTACTGTTGGCTTACACTGAAGATAGACATAAAATGCTGGAGTAACTCAGCGGGACAGGCAGCATCTCTGGAGAAAAGGAATAAAAGTGTCTGTTTTGGGTGTCTGGTGTCGGACAGTCCAAATTAGTCAACTGTCAACCAAGGGCTCATTGCTAAGGATGCTGTCCTGGGAGAGGACTCTGACATTAGTGCTAGGTCTCAGGTCTTGATTTCAAATACTCTTTTCCTCCATTGACTAAAAGCTGTACTGGCACACTGAAGGTAGTGATGAATTTCTTCATTGATGTGCGCATTCACTAGTGTTTTTTTCTGGATTACTAGCACAGTAATTTAATCACAACCTAGTAATTCCGAAAAGCAAAAGTTCAAATACCACAATAGTAGCACGACAATTTAGATTTAACTGGGGCAGCATGGTGGCGCAGCAGTAGAATTGTTGCCAGAGACCCGGGTTCGATCCTGACTTTGTGTGCTGTCAGTGTGAAGTGTGCACGTTCCCTCTGCGACTGTGTGGGTTTACTCTGGGTGCTCCGGTTTCCTCCCACACTCCAAAGACGTATAGGTCTGTAGCTTAATTGGCTTTGGTAAAATTGTAAATTGTCCCTAGTAGGATTGTGTTAGTGTACTGGGTGATCGTCGGTCAGCGCGAACTCGGTGGGCTGAAGAGCCTGTTTCCGTGCTGTATCTCTAAAGTCTTAAGTTTAATTAAATAAATAAAATGGCAGCCATGAAGTTATTGTAAAACACCATGAACTTATGACTAATAGTTACCGTGAAATTACCATGAAACACACTCGTTCACTGCTGAACTCTAGGAAAAGGTATTGTTGTTCTTACCTGTTCTATCTTGTGTGTGCCTCTAGACCTATAGAATGTTGCTTAATCTTACCTTCGAAAATAGTCCATCAAGGACAATTAGGGCTGAACAATAAATGCCAAACATGCTCATATCTTGTGGTAGAGTCAAAAACAACATTACTTATTCTTTCACCAAGAGTTTTTCATTAAGGTATATTAATGGGTGTTGTACCTTTAGCCTAATCTAACTGTTCCTTCAGGGCTTTACATAACATGGTTGCGTTAACAAAGAATCTCACAACATTAACTAGATGGCACAATGAGACTGATTTGAAGCAATGTGTGTTCAATTGTTACTCTTGCCTTGTGGTTGCTCCAATTTGCACCAAATATCTAAATTATTTAATCCCTAAATTGTACTTTTTAAAAAAATTGTAGAAGTTTTGAAAAAAACACCTGGACATAAATCTGTGATGCTCTAAATTTTGGTTAATCTCCATTTGATCAACTTAAAGGTTGACTTCATGCTGCAAAACCAAAGTTTTCCTGATGCCTATTGATGAAATGGTGTACTTGTTCTTAATGCATCCAAACATTGTAAAGACCCATCACTGATCAGAAACAGGAAGTCTAACTGACCTTTTCTTCGTGGTCTGGGTGGAGGGCAGCATCATTAAAATATATATGGATGGAAAAGATATATTGAATATGGGGTAAATGGGATTAGATTAAATGGACATTTTGTCAGCATGGAGAAGTTGGGCTGAAGAGCCCGTTTCCGTGCTGAGTGACTCTATGACTACTGAAGCAAACTGGAGTTGTCCTCACCTGTAGTCCTCTTCTCCCAACTTAAATTCAGCTATACTCTGGAAATCAAGTGTGTACCTTGGGCTGAGTGGCTTAGTACTACACGAAGGGTTATAAATAACTATCATATCTCCTTTGCTGAGGACATTCTTAACACTTGTATTTTACCAATAGTCCAAATACAAGATTAGTGTACATGGAAAAAGTACAAGCAAAGCTTCCAACCCAATAAAAAATAACATAGATTTTTTGATCAATTAATTGATGTTGGTAGGAGTGTTTTCTCAGTTTTAAGCTTATGAAAGCACCAAGATACAATGCTGTTCTATCAATATAATTTCTCAAGCAGTTCTTTGTATTGGTGCGTGGATAGAGAGTGCTGACAGACTAGTCAGAAAAGGGCCTTTTCATCTTATTCTCAGTAAGGTCACTAGAGAGCAGTAAGGAATAAGCTTCCTATTCTAGCCTCGGGAATGACAGATGAGACATTCCTGGACTGGGTGCCTTGGTATCACACCACATTGTGCATTTACACAGTGGGGCACTACAGAAACTTCAGGGTAAAATTTTGAGCCATTTTCATTATTTTGGATTTTGGATAGCTTGCTTCTTTAAAATATATCAAGAACTCATAAAGAACAAAAGACATTACATCAACCTGTTTATGTATGCTACCATGTGTTCTGTAATTATTTTCCTGCTGTTATATACATGGTAGCCAAACAGCTGGCACAATGGCTGTTGACATAGCAACACCAGTGGATATGAGATTTGCACATTTATATTTCATCGTAAAATAAAGAGTGCGAAGGGGGATGGGAAAAGGGGAAAATGACTTATGGGCAGCCAGAAGGAAGCAAACTGATGCTTCAAAATTATCGAGTGGCACCCATCTGTTTTCCTGATGTTCCACATTGAGTATCCATCTGTTGCCCCTGATCGTGCTCACAAGGTGGTTGGTCTGATGGCCATCATCCTATAATGCCGTTGTAGAGGTGAATTGGTATCATGCAATCTAGCAGTTTGTTTTCTATTGAGGAAAGTTGCCTTCCAATAAAAAAGGTTAAAAGTAAATTTATTTTCAATTATCACTTGATATTGCCACAGCAGGTGTAATGTCAGTTTCCACCCTCCACATGGTGGTCTTTTAACTGTCTCAGATTCTCTTCCCCATATAAAAAGACTAAATTTCCTTTGATCATATACATAGCATAAATCATATTTCAATCTGAACAATCTGAACCAAGTTTCTCCGTTCCACGCTTTGATGTGTTAGTTTGCTAATTCACATTGTTTTCTTGTAACCCTTTGATTAGCATTTCAAAACATCTTTTTTGCTAATTTTGATGACAAATTCAGCATACATATAAAATGACAGTTCCTATTTTATTCATTCTTATCTTCTAAGTAAAATCTATGAACTAAGAATATAGGAAGTGAAATATTTTGGCATTTTAAATGTCTAGTTGTAATATAGATCCAGTTTTACTTTATTTTAATTTCTTATTCATGTCCTTGTGTCCTGAGCTTTTACATATTGACAGGATGTAATTTAGCTACCATTAGCTCATTTCAAACCAGAAGTTGTGCTAATTGATTTGGGCTAATAAAAATTGTCCATTTTGCTACAATATTTATAAGGCTTTCAGTTTTGTTTTAGAATTTCAATGGATTGATAATAAAATCAGACAGAAAATCAAAGGAGCATTTTAGTGCCTAATGCTAATTATCATGTCATAAATCTTTTAAACTTTTTACAGGAATCATTAAAGTGCAAATCAGTATACATTTAGATGGCTTTCACTTAGGAGTTATAATTTAAAATCCTATCATAAATCTGCTTGGGTGCTCCGTTCACCAGACACTTCCGAATGCATGTGTTTTACAGAGAGGGGAATATGTTTGTAGTACATTAAATATGATAATGGTAACCACTCAATTGTTGTATAAGAAGTTTACTGGAGTCTGTCTGGTCTGGATCTTGAATCAGTGCAGAATCCATCCCAATTGCAAGTGTTTTTCAGACCTTTGCAGATTCATATTCTGCATGACTAAAATAGCCTATCCATGTATTTTTAACAATGTCTTAAAATAATAGCCATTAATATTAAAGATCACTGTACGTTTTTCTTCATTTTTTTCCCATGGGAGTCAGGTTACTGTGCTAATGTGTTTTAAAATGCATACATTATAAAATCTCCAGCAGGACAATGAAATATTGTCTGAGTATTCAGTTTCCCATGCATTTTACTACTTGTGCTCTTAGGGCTGGATAATTGACACCTCTACCAGCCAGAGGCAAGGAACATTTTGAATGCTGAAATAATTATCTTTTCAGCATACAAATGACACCACCATGTCATATTTCCTCCTTGAGTTCTTTATTGTTTTCCTATGTGCTTTCTGTATCATGATTTTTGCAGCTATATGCAAACTCGTGATTCCCTTAAGTTTAGCAAAACTATATATAGTGTACCAAATTATTCTTGAGTTCAAAAACGTGAGAGGTGGCTTTCCTTGGGGATTTTGCCATTTACCCAGATGGAAAGCCAATATACAGAAGTAATTAAGTCTGTTGCCAAACTTATCCATGAAAATGTGTAGAAAGGAACTGCAGATGCTGGTTTACCCTGAAGATAGACACAAAATGTTGGAGTAACTCAACGGGCCATGCAGCATCTGGAAGGAAAGGGTGATGTTTTGGGTCAAGACCCTTCTTCAGAGTAGGAGTCAGGGGAGAAGGTTACAGAGATAAGGAAGTGTAAGAGATCAGATGCAGAACAAGGAAAATGTAGACTAAACGTTGTTAGCTCGGAGAAAGTGACCACAAAGCAGACAGAGATACAATGTAATCAGAGGGACACAGACTGGTTGAACTGGGAAGGGGGAGATCAGGTAGATAAACACTTTAACTCCCCCTCCCATTCCCACACTGACCTTTCTGTCCTGGGCTCCTCCACTATCAGAATGAGGACCATGCAAATATTTCGCTTGGGCAGCTTACACCTCAGCAGTATGAATATTGACTTCTCTAACTTCAAGTAACCCTTGCTTTCCTTCTCGCTCTATCCTTTCCTCTTCTCAGTTCTCCGACCAGTCTGACTGTCCCTCTGCTTTGTAGTCACCTTCTCTGAGCTACCAATGGTCTATTGTACATTTTCCTTGATCTGCATCTCTTTTGATCTCTTACGCTTCCTTATCTGTGTAACTCCCTCTTCCCTGACGCTCAGTCTGAAGAAGGGTCTCGACCCAAAATGTCACCCATTCTTTGTATCCAGAGATGCTGCCTGTCCCGCTGAGTTACTCCAGCATTTTGTGTTTATTATCCATGGGAATGACAGCAGAGTGAGAAGTGAATTGAGGAAATTTAGGGTACCTTCCCAGATGCCCTTTACTATGTTTTTTCTGCTGTCTTTCAATGTGTAGGTAGCTGAAAGGGAGACACGATGTCCCAAAAGTATTCCCTTGTGAATGTGTGAGAAAACTGGCTAACCATCAGTCATCGCCAGAAGTCATTTCGAAAGATCCACAAGCATCTTCATGAAGGAAGACAGTCAGCAACATCCAGTTGGATAGAATATTTAAAATAAATAAGAAAAACATCTATGCAAGATTTCTGAACAATTTATAAGTATAGTTAGATACTAGAAATGATTTATTTTTCAAAGATTTAGCGGTATCTGGAATAAATTGTAAAAATATTATGCGGTTGAATTTTTTGGTACTTGAACAATGTTAAGAGAGGGGATATTTCAAGTTAGAAAGGTAGGCAGCCTGTTTGATAAATGAACCCCATATCACCTAGAGATGCAGTTGAGTGTTTGAAAGTAATACCTCTGGTTTGTTTCTTTTCTAAATTGGCTGCAAATTTTTTTTTTTACCTTTCCTAAAAGTAGTAAGGTGAACAGAATATGAAGTTAAAGCCCGTGACTTTTTAGGTGACTACAGCTGATTAGGCTGTCGTCACACGGGTCGCCGGGGTGTCGCCTGTAAGGTCGTGTGTAGTCTCCAGAGTCGTAGCATTTTTCTACTCACCGCTGGATTTTGAAATGTTTAAACATTTTTGGCGACTGTTGATTTGACGCCAATGATCGTAGCTTGACGTCTCCTGACGTAGGTGCTGTTGTAGGTTGTCACCAGGTTGTCGCCAGGTGACGAAGGTTGTAGCCGGTGCTGACTTGGGTGAATTCCATTGGCGACTACCTACATCGACCTACGTCAGCCGGCGACAGGTACCGGCTTCAAAACCGGAGGCCAAAATGACGTGAATTCTCTTCAGTTGTCGCCGACAGGTTCGTAGCTTGTCGTAACTTGTCGCGGGTGGACATAGGTTGACTTCAGTTGTCGTATGTTGCCGACTGCGTGGTCGTAGGTTGTCGTAGGCGCGGTCGCAGGTGGACGTCCTAAGTCGCGACGATTGGGTCGCCGGTTGTCGGTAGATTGCCGTAGCTTGACGTCGACTAGGTGGTAGGTTGTTGTAGCTTGTCGTAGACATTGTCGTAGGGGGGTCCAGTCGCCGGTCTTTCAGCGACCTGCTACGACAATGGCAGTCACCGGCAGTCGCCTAAAAAATCGACTAAGTGGGACAGGCTCTTTAAGCTGTTAACTAGATTGGATAGAAGTAATTTGATTATCTATTTATTCTTTCACATGCATGCCGTTTACTGTTTATCCCAGTGTTCTTTGTAAGTATTATTTCAATAAAAAGATGAGAGATGTGGGTGCCAATTGTTTCTAAATGAAACCTCAGGGATTCATGAAGCTAATACATACGTACTCAATTCTGTAAACTGTATAGCAACTGCTACCACACATTATCACTCACACTCGCGGGCTGGTCTGGTTGAAAGGATGACATTACCCTTTTAGGAACCTTTTATGCAAACCTATCCAAATTTAACCTGAAGGCTCTAATAAATTACAAAAATTATGGAAGGTTTGAAAGAATAGTTGGTGCATGTTGTTCCTTGTCTTCTCTTAGGTTGATCAGGAAGGGTTTTGCCAATCAATACCTTCCTACTGCACCTGATACCAGCAAAAAGCTTTTTTTTTAACATTTCCATTGACTTCAGAATTTCCTATTCAATGCCTTGTACAAGTAGGGGGAGAAAATTCACAGAATTGAACATCCCCTGCAGCCCTCTCACGTCCCCTCACCTTTGATCTCACTCTAACTGTCCTCATTTTATCATGAGGGCAGGGTCGTGCTCTCTTTCTCTAAATGCCCTCCTTAATCTACCAACCAAATGACCTAATTTACAGCTCATCCTTAGGCCTCACTCGATCATAGATATTCTGTAACTTGATGCTAACTTATTTTATTTCTTCTTCAGTTCTTACAAAGTGTATTAAAGATGAAATATTAACTGTTTTGTCCACTTGAAACTGGCTAATCTGAGTTTTCTAACATTTTCTAATTTTCTTCAGATTATCAGCATCTTTAGTTCTCCTGTTATTTTTAATGACTGTCCTGGAAGCAGTCTTCAAATTGAAGAATATACAGTATTATGATTGTCTACTTGGAAAATCATTGACACTAAACAGAAATTTATTTTCCAGATACAACAGGCAAACTGACACCTGTATTTGCACAAGGACACACCTGAAATCATTCTGCAAGCTGGTAACGCATCGATGGAGTAATGTCTGCTCTGTATCTCCTCCTCCCCTACGTGCAGACATCGCTGCGTACAGGGACATCACTGATGTTGTGTGCACCAGACAATGAAATATCCCTGGAGAAAACATGCAAAATAACAGATGGCTGCAGGTTTATTAAGTTTTCAAGAATCATGACTTCAAGCAAATCAGCAAAGCGAATGAATAGGTTTACAATTAAACACCAAGGCAATGCTAAAAAATATAGTTTACCTCGAGATTCCAATGCTTAGTACCTTAGTTTAGGTTAACACAACCAATTTCAGTTTTACCCATTGTAGATGGCATTGAAAATTAATTCAGAGTGAAGTATTTTCCTTTAAGTGCATGTCCAACTTCCTTTGTTGCCTCCTTTTTGAATTTGTGGCATCTGTGGTGCCCAGCTGGTAGAAAGCAGATCAATCATACAAATTAAATCCCACAGGTACAAAGCAGGATGTAAAACCATTCCCACAGTTCCCATGGCACAATTAATGGGCAAGCTCTGCCGTTAATTCCCCATCTGTATCCCTGTTGCTGTCCCGGCAGACCCATTGTCTCTGCCTGCTCATGTCCCACCGAACTTATTTCCACCTACCTCGACTCCATCCTATCCCCCCTGGTTAAATCCCTCCCCACCTACGTCCAAGACACCTCACACGCTCTCCATCTCTTCGATAACTTCCGGTTCCCAGGCCCCCACTCCCTCATCTTTACCATGGATGTCCAGTCACTCTACACTTCCATCCCCCACAAGGATCATCTCGAAGCCCTCCGTTTGTTTCTCGACCGTAGAACCAGCCAATCCCCATCTACCAACACTCTCCTCAACCTAGCAGAGCTGGTTCTTACCATCAACAACTTCTCCTTTGACTCCTCCCACTTCCTCCAAACCAGAGGCGTAGCTATGGGCACTCGCATGGGCCCTAGCTACGCCTGCCTCTTTGTCGGGTACGTCGAACAATCCCTGTTACGGGCGTACACCGGCCCCATCCCCGAACTCTACCTCCGCTACATCGACGACTGCATTGGTGCTACCTCTTGTACCCATGCAGAACTCACTGACTTCATACACTTCACTTCCAATTTCCATCCTGCCCTTAAATATACCTGGACTATCTCCGACATCTCCCTCCCGTTTCTGGACTTCACCATCTCCATCACAGGAGACTGACTAGTGACGGACATTTACTATAAACCCACTGACTCGCACAGCTATCTGGACTGCATTTCTTCCCACCCGGTCCCCTGCAAGAAGTCTATCCCAATTCCTCCGTCTACGCCGCATCTGCGCCAGGGATGAGGTATTTCACACTAGGGCGTCAGAGATGTCCTCATTCTTCAGGAAACGGGGCTTCCCCTCTTCCATTATAGATGAGGCTCTCACTAGGGTCTCTTCTACATCCCGCAGCTCCGCTCTTGCTCCCCCTCCCCCCACTCGCAACAAGGACAGAATCCCCCTCGTTCTCATCTTCCACCCCACCAGCCAGCGGATCCAACAAATCATCCGCCAACATTTCCGTCACCTACAACGGGACCCCACCACTGGCCATATCTTCCCATCCCCTCCCCTCTCTGCGTTCCGCAGAGACTGTTCCCTCCGTAACTCCCTGGTCCACTCGTCCCTTCCTACCCAAACCACCCCATCCCCGGGCACTTTCTCCTGCAACCACATGAGATGCAACACCTGTCCCTTTACCTCTCCCCTCAACTCCATCCAAGGACCCAAACAGTCTTTCCAGGTGAGACAAAGGTTCATCTGCACCTCCTCCAACCTCATCTATTGCATCCGCTGCTCTAGATGTCAACTTATTTACATCGGCGAAATCAAGCGCAGGCTCGGCGATCGCTTCGCTCAACACCTGCGCTCGGTCCGCATTGACCAATCTGATCTCCCGGTGGCCAAGCACATCAACTCCCCCTCCCATTGCCAGTCTGACCTTTCTGTCATGGGCCTCCTCCAGTGCCATAGTGAGGCCCACCGGAAATTGGAGGAACAGCATCTCATATTTCGCCTGGGCAGCTTGCAGCCCAGTGGTATGAACATCGACTTCTCCAACTTTAGATAGTTCCTCTGTCCCTCTCTTCCCCTCCTCCTTCCCAGAACTCCCTCTATCTTCCTGTCTCCACCTATATCCTTCCTTTGTCCCGCCCCCCTGACATCAGTCTGAAGAAGGGTCTCGACCCGAAACGTCACCCATTCCTTCTCTCCTGAGATGCTGCCTGACCTGCTGAGTTACTTCAGCATTTTGTGAATAAATACCTTCGATTTGTACCAGCATCTGCAGTTATTTTCTTATACTACCTGTTGCTGGGCAGTCGGGTGGTGGATCAGGATTTCCAACCTGCCCCTGCTCTGGCTTAGGCTGACAAAATACTAAAGGTCATACCTTGGATTCCTAGTCTGTACTGTTTTAGTTCAGGACAATAGGCAATTGCAGGGTGAACTCGGCTGCTTTGAAAGGAAGCCGCAGCTGAAGCTGCAAGATCCACGGGTATAAACTATAACTTTCAGTTTAATCACAGATGCAACATTCCAATAAGAGTCACCACAAGGACCATTACTGAACTCTACAAATGGCAACTAAACTATGAACTATGAACTGCCTTGGTTACACTAGTAAGTTTGGGCTATATTTTGTTTGGCACTATATTGTTTTCTTTATTTATTGATCTTTTTTGTTTGTTTATTAAATTATATATTGAATGCTGTGTTTAAAAACTTGTTGTGCTGCTGCAATTATGAAATTTCATTGTTACGTTTCCGTATACATGACAATAAAATACTCATGACCCTTCAGGACTAGCCTACAGAAGGAGAAAGAAATAGGATCTTTGTCAATAGAGATCACATAGTTAATCAAAATAACTGTCTCTGATGCTGTTAAATAGTTATTGGCAGATGCTCAATTACTGCATGTTTCTTGTTGCAATAATTTTTCCAAAGTAGGATTTACTCTGAAGCTCCAGGCATGTAGTCTTTCTTCAGACTCCTCGTTCAAACAAAACAAGCCCAGCCTGGTGTCATACTCATACAGTACGCAACCAGGCCCCTTGGCCCAACTCGTCCATGCTGACCAAGATGCTTAACCAAGCACGACGTGCCTGCACATGGTCCGTATCCCTCCAAGCCTTTCCTATCCATGTACCAGTCTAAGGGCTTTTTAAATGTTGTAATTGTACTCACTCCTGCCACTTCCTCTGGTAGCTTGTCCTATGTATATATCACCCTCTGTGTAAAAAGGTTGCCCCAGAGGTCCCTTTTAAATATTTCTCCTCACCTTAAACCTATACCCTCTCATTTTTTACTCCCCTTCCCTGGTTAAAAGACTGTGCTGTTCACATTAAATATGCCCCTCGTGAATTTAACAAGCTCAGCTGATCTGATCTTTCTGCGTAGCTAACATTTACTAGCATCCTTGCAAATGTTCTCTTCTCTCTTGTGCATCACATCTTTACTATACATGGTGACCGGAACTATACGTAGTACACAAGCTGTGGCCTAATACAATTCTAGTAAACCTCCCTGGACTTATATCCAATGTCTTTGATAAAAGCAAAAATGACACCTGTGTCTCTTTAACTATCAAATTTGACTTTTTGTCAGGACATATACTGCAAGGTTCCTCTTTTCCTTCATGCTTCTGAATATCCTCCCATTTATTGTTTGTTCCCTGGTTCCACCTTTCCAAATTATTTTCTTTTAACAAACACATTAGAAAAATTACATAGCAAAATTCAGTAAATGAACAATAGCAGGCATAAAATCAGACAATCTACATTGCACAAAAAGGCCATTAGGCCCTTCGTACATACAGAGCCCCAAATAAAAAGCAATTGAAATTGTTTAATGTAATCCCATGTCCCAGCTTTCAGACATTGCATTTAGTTTACAGACAATTTAAATGCTAATGCACCTAACCTTTATATGCAACAATGTTTTACCAGCACTTTTTACTACTTCTCTTCACACCTTATGGGCTTTTACACTGTCCTAACCAATAGAACATAGAAATGTACAGCACAGGAATAAGCCTCCTAATTGGTCTCCTAATCTGAGGAAAGACATTCTAGCCTTAGAGGGAGTACAGAGAAGGTTCACCAGATTGATCCCTGGGATGGCAGGACTTTCATATGAAGAAAGACTGGATAGGCTTATACTCGCTGGAATTTAGAAGACTGAGGGGGGATCTTATAGAAACATATAAAATTCTTAAGGGGTTGGAGAGGCTAGATGCGGGAAGATTGTTCCCGATGTTGGGGAAGTCCAGAACCAGAGGTCACAGCTTTAGGACCGAGATGAGAAAACATTTCTTCACACAGAGAATGGTGAGTCTGTGGAATTCTCTGCCACAGAAGGTAGTTGAGGCCAGTTCATTGGCTATATTTAAGAGGGAGTTAGATGTGGCCCTTGTGGCTAAAGGGATCAGGGGGTATGGAGAGAAGGCAGGTACAGGTTACTGAGCTGGATGATCAGCCATGATCATATTGAATGGCGGTGCAGGCTCGAAGGGCCGAATGGCCTACTCCTGCACCTATTTTCTATGTTTCTGTTTCTAAGCCCTTTGGCCCACAATGTCTGTGCCAAACATGATGCCAAGATAAACTAATCTCATGTGCCTGCACACGATCCATATCCTTCCATTCCCTGCATATCCTGGTGCTTATCCAAAGGCTTCTTAAATGCCACAATCATATCTGCCATCATCATCACCCCTAGCAAAACATTCAAAGCACCCACCATTCACTGTATACAAAACTTGCCCTGCACATCTTCTTTTAACACCGTAAACATATGCCCTCTATCTTTGACATTTTGAATGCTTCTTGCTCAACTAAAAAAAACGAATTAGTTATTCAACTTACTGCTGTTTGGGTGTGCCGCATATGTAAAATGGTTGCCATCCAACCAACCGTCATGTTGTTTGATTGCCGATGATCAGGAAGACATGCTTGCCGTTACTGTAAGTGACTAGTGTAGTAAGCACCATCATTGTGCACTTGCTTGCAGCACTCAGGACTTGGGTGATGTAATGACATCGCATGGAATAGCCAGAACAAGTCCTGTCAACAAGATGCCTGAAGGAGAATGGTGTCAGCTAGCACAGCCTCAAAGACCATGCAAGGTTCTAAACAACTCTCACAATCAGAACCATTCGAGAATTAAAAAAATAAAATAGTGAAAAATTCTAAATGTTAAACTTGTTTACATTTTGTAAATTAAAACACTTCTATTAGATTGCCAATTGCACAAGAGTAGTTAAATTCCTTGTTCACACGAAACTCACAGAGGAAACGGTGTAGATACAATAATGATAAATACAATAATAAATACAGTTGCAAAGCAGTAGAATGGTCCAAAATCAGAGTAGTGGAAAGGAAATTAAAATAGAATAATAGAAAAACTGAAAGAGATAGAGTTAAGAGTAAATGTACATGCTAGCACCTCTAGAAATAGGGTATGAAAGAGGCGATTGGTTCAGGAGTCAGATTGCAGTTCTTAAGAAGCTAATTTTAAGTCTGGACATCCAAGCTTTCAAATTTCCACATCTGCTCTCAGAAAGTGGAAAAGAAAAAAGGAAATGTCCAGGATGACAGGTAATATCATATCATATCATATCATATACGGGTGCTGCACTGTAAGGAGTTTGTACGTTCTCCCCGTGACCTGCGTGGGTTTTCTCCGAGATCTTCGGTTTCCTCCCACACTCCAAAGACGTACAGGTATGTAGGTTAATTGGCTGGGTAAATGTTTTTTTTTAAATTGTCCCTAGTGGGTGTAGGATAGTGTTAATGTACGGGGATCGCTGGGCGGCACGGACTTGGAGGGCCGAAAAGGCCTGTTTCCGGCTGTATATATATGATATGATATGATATGATATATATACAGCGTTGCATCATGAAGAAGGACTGGATGGAACTAAGGAAACAATGAGCCTGTAATGACTAGACTGTGTTCACCACTCTCTACAGATTCAGGTTGTTAGGAGCAGAGCGATTGCCATGGCAAGCTGAAATGCAAAGTAAAACTACACTGATGCAGATTCTTGACCACTGCAACAGTGAGGACCCTAGTAACTGAACACACTATGGAAGTTACAAACAAGAAAATTACATCCAGCCAGCAGGGTAATGATGCTCATTTACTCAAAGTTACCCCCAAAGTTGGCAGAAGATTCGAGCTCCCAGTGAATAATCTGACACAATTAGGAGTAAATGGCAACAATTTAGTTTGCAAGTGGTAGTGTTTCTGAATAGGTTCTAGAGGATTAGGTTATTTGGGATATCCTAAATGGTTTATTATACATGATTGATTATTGTCAAGTAGAAAAATACATGAAGCTTAAAAATAGATGTTGTTTTCATTACCTTTTGGAAAGAAAATGAAAGTAGATCTAAAATATACCTTTATTTTGAGTAACCAAATATTATCCTGAAAGAATGATTGGTTTTATTTTACTAGAGGGAGCTTCTGAACAAATTGGACAGCATTGCATTCATGTTGATTGACTGCAATATTGTATTCCATTGGCTGTGATGAAATGGCTTAGAGATATTGTGCCATTGCATATCACACAACATTAAAATTTAAGGAGATGAAAGAAACTGGAATTACTGGCACCATAAGACTGGTTGCATAGTTTTAATCCACATCTACAGTACTAAATTTCCTGAAAACACACTCCCCATCAGTACATGAGCAGAGCATCGAGCCACGAATACTGTGATTATTACATCAATGATTAAGATTTATTTCAGGATGTTCCAGGAACAATATGATCAATGTGATCTCACCACTAGTAACATCTTCCCATCCTCACCCCCTTACCCACCCAACTGCCCCCTCCCCAGGTACTTTTCCCTGCAACTGCTGGAGATGTAATACCTGACCCTACATCTCCTCCCTCATCTCCATGCAAGGGTCCCAGCAACCCTTCCAAGTGAGACAGAGTTGTACCTTTTCCAACTTCATCTACGGCATTCACTGCTCCCAATGTGGCCTCCTTTACATTGGTGAGACCAAGCACAGATTAAGTGACCGCTTGGCCGAAACTTGCGCTTGGTCTGCCGAGGACTGCTGGATCTCCCAGTTGCAATCTATTTTTACTCTCTAACCCAGTCCATACCAACTGCATTGTCCTGGAACTCCACCACTGCCAGAGTGAGGCCGCACACTAACTGGAGAAACAGCATATTATATCCCACTGGCGTAGCATACAACTTAATGGTATGAACCCTCAAATTCCTCAATTTTCGGCAGCACCTCGCCCTCACCCTCCTCTCAACTAATTTTCTTCCCCTTTTCCAGCTTTCTCCCCAATACTCCATCAGTCTGAAGAATTCGAACCTGAACATTACCTATCCATGTCCTCCAGAAATGCTGCATGACCAGCTGAGTTACTTCACGAATTTGTGTTTTACTCAAGATTTCAGCATCTGCAGTTCCTTGTGCCTCCCATAAGAATACTGTTTTTCTTTCTTAACTCTGCAAATCTTCTATTTCTTGCCATTTTGATTTTTCTAATTTTTACTTTTCCAACGTTTACTCTGAAAGTGGAGAACATTCCCCTATAAATTATGGCCATGAAAGGCAACAATTATTTTACTTCTGCCACTCTAATTTAAATCTTTATTTTTGTGTTTTTCCTTCCCTTTCCTCTTGAGGAATTGAAGTCTGAAGATTTTAATGATGTTGGGATTTTCATTGGGATGCAATGATAATATGATTGATATACAGCTGTTTAATCATGAATATTTATTAATGCAAGCTACCTACTACTTCAAGAAAACAGTTCTCTACTCCAGCATTTTAAGCTCAAGGGAGAAGTGAAGTACATACATTACATGGATCATGTAGATTTTTTAATGCTGCTGTTAATAATCTTTTCCTAATTGGTCAGTATAATCATGCACCTTGTCAGAACAATCTTGATTGTTGAGAAAAAAAGACTGAATAATTCATGCTACACGTCTTGTACAAATCCTTCTTTGTTACTTAATTACCAGCAGTAATTTCCTTTGTTAATACATCACATATTGAAATTATTTTTAAAGATATGGCACATGCCATAAATCTTAACAAGATTCTAATTACTGACAACATTTTAAAACAAGAATATCTCACCATCTGTCAGTAATCCTGTCCAAACAAAATCACAGTTTCCCTTGGACACACAGAGATTAGCGAGGAGCACAAGTTTCTGTTTACCAACAATGTAAAATGGGTGAGATTATTAAAAAATATATATTTTAATCATCACTTGAAATAATGTTCAGAGGAAACTGACAGATAAATATTAAGAACACATGAGTTAAGAACTTTCTTTATTCTTAATGGCCATTCTGATGACCCACAGTCACACATACAAGTTGTCTTTATATTATCAAGATTTCTTTATATATTACAACTAGGTTTTATACAATGCGAGAAAAGATCCTAAGCTACTTCAGTTAACCACAAAGAACAGATGGTTCGCTAAGAATAGCTGAAAAGTGGGAAGGTGCAGGAGGTTTTGTTTACTAAATGTGTGACTGAAGAGTTGGATTCCAAGTAAAGTCTTAAAGAAGAGGAAGGAGTGGGAGAGGGTGACAGTAGGTAGAGAAAGAGAGTGTTGTACAACACAGTTGAAGATACCATGTGCAAGGCCTGGATAGAGTGGATGTGGAGGCAGTGACTAGTGGGGTACCGCAAGGCTCGGTGCCGGGACCGCAGCTGTTTACAATATACATTAATGACTTGGATGAAGGGATTAAAAGTAACATTAGCAAATTTGCAGATGATAAAAAACTGGGTGGCAGTGTGAACTGTGAGGAAGATGCTATGAGGTTGCAGGGTGACTTGGACAGGTTGTGTGAGTGGGCGGATGCATGGCAGATGCAGTTTAATGTGGATAACTGTGAGGTTATCCACTTTGGTGGTAAGAATAGGAAGGCAGATTATTATCTGAATGGTGTCAAGTTAGGTATAGGAGCAAAGAGGTCCTTCTGCAGTTGTACAGGTCCCTAGTGAGACCACACCTGGAGTACTCCAAATTTGAGGAAGGATATTCTTGCTATTGAGGGCGTGCAGCTTAGGTTTACTAGGTTAATTCCTGGAATGGCGGGACTGTCATATGTTGAAAGACTGGAGCGACTAGGCTTGTATACACTGGAATTTAGACGGATGAGAGGGGATCTTGTTGAAACATATGATTATTAAGGGGTTGGACACATTTGAGGCAGGAAGAATGTTCCCAATGTTGGGGGAGTCCAGAACAAGGGGCCACAGTTTAAGAATAAGGGGTAGGCCATTTAGAACAGAGATGAGGAAAAACTTTTTCAGTCAGAGAGTTGTGAATCTGTGGAATTCTCTGCCTCAGAAGGCAGTGGAGGCCAATTCTCTGAATTCATTCAAGAGAGAGCTAGATAGAGTTCTTAAGGATAGCGGAGTCAGGGGGTATGGGGAGAAGGCAGGAATGGGGTACTGATTGAGAATGATCAGCCATGATATGGCATTTCATCCCTTCAGCCAAATTGTCCATGTGATTAACTGGGGTCGAAGCTCCCATACATGTGGAATCTCACTACTCACAGCTTGACAATCTATGACAAATCTGTTCACTCCCACTCTGCTTTAAATCCAATATCCAATACTCAATCAATGTTAGAAAATTGTTTCCAATTCCTTGTGCTTTAACCTAGCTAAACAACCACCTGTGAAGGACCTTTCCAAAAGCCTTCCCAAAATCCAAATACACCACCTGCACTAATTCCCTCATATCTATTCTATTAGTTCTATCTCATAAACACAGACAGATTAGCCAAACACAATTTTCATTCTATAAATCCATGTTAACTATGCCAATCCTATGGTTGTTTAACTGAAGTTTTTCTAGGCAATGTTCAAGCATTCTCTGCTCCTTCATGAATAATACTCTTCCCACTGCAAAGTCACTGTGTTCACATCGTACCACCACAGAAAATTAAGCAGTGACATCTGGAAAATATTCAGGCAAAATAAATAATAGAGAAGCTATAATGTACCGGGTATCAACCTTTTCCACAGGAGATCTCGCCACTTGATGGATCAATCACATAACTACTCTGAAGACAAGAGCAGGTTTGATCTTGATCTTGGTGTATGTGGCTAACTTGATAGAAACATAGAAACATAGAAAATAGGTGCAGGAGTAGGCCATTCGGCCCTTCGAGCCTGCACCGCCATTCAATATGATCATGGCTGATCATCCAGCTCAGTAGCCTGTACCTGCCTTCTCTCCATACCCCCTGATCCCTTTAGCAAAAAGGGCCACATCTAACTCTCTCTTAAATATAGCCAATGAACTGGCCTCAACTACCTTCTGTGGCAGAGAATTCCACAGACTCACCACTCTCTGTGTGAAGAAATGTTTTCTCATCTCGGTCCTAAAAGACTTCCCCCTTATCCTTAAGCTGTGACCCCTGGTTCTGGACTCCCCCAACATCGGGAACAATCTTCCCGCATCTAGCCTCTCCAACCCCTTAAGAATTTTATATGTTTCTATAAGATCCCCCCTCAGTCTTCTAAATTCCAGCGAGTACAAGCCCAGTCTATCCAGTCTTTCCTCATATGAAAGTCCCGCCATCCCAGGGATCAATCTGGTGAACCTTCTCTGTACTCCCTCTAAGGCAAGAACGTCTTTCCTCAGGTTAGGAGACCAAAACTGCACACAATACTCCAGGAGCGGTCTCACCAAGGCCCTGTACAACTGCAGCAGAACCTCCCTGCTCCTAAACTCAAATCCTCTTGCTATGAATGCCAACATACCATTCGCTTTCTTCACTGCCTGCTGCACCTGCATGCTTGCTTTCAATGACTGGTGCACCATGACACCCAGGTCACGTTGCATCTCCCCTTCTCCCAATCGGTCACCATTCAGGTATCATATCATATCATATCATATATCTACAGCCGGAAACAGGCCTTTTCGGCCCTCCAAGTCCGTGCCGCCCAGTGATCCCCGTACATTAACACTATCCTACACCCACTAGGGACAATTTTTACATTTACCCAGCCAATTAACCTACATACCTGTACGTCTTTGGAGGTAGTACTCTGCTTTCCTGTTCTTGCCGCCAAAGTGAATAACCTCACATTTATCCACATTATATTGCATCTGCCATGCATTTGCCCACTCGCCTAATCTATCCAAGTCACTCTGCAGCTTCCTAGCATCCTCCTCGCAGCTAACACTGCCACCCAGCTTCGTGTCATCCGCAAACTTAGAGATGTTGCATTCAATTCCCTCGTCCAAATCATTAATATACACTGTAAATAACTGGGGTCCCAGCACTGAGCCTTGCGGTACCCCACTAGTCACTGCCTGCCATTCCGAAAAGGACCCGTTTATTCCTACTCTTTGCTTCCTGTCCGCCAACCAATTTTCTATCCACCTCAACACTGAACCCTCAATACCGTGTGCTTTAAGTTTGTACACCAATCTCCTATGTGGGACCTTGTCGAAGGCCTTCTGAAAGTCCAGATATAACACATCGACTGGTTCTCCCTTATCCACTCTACTAGTTACATCCTCGAAAAATTCTATAAGATTCGTCAGACATGATTTGCCTTTGGTAAATCCATGCTGACTTTGTCCGATGATTTCACCACTTTCCAAATGTGATGCTATCACATCTTTAATAACTGACTCTAGCATTTTCCCCACTACTGATGTTAGGCTAACTGGTCTATAATTCCCCGTTTTCTCTCTCCCTCCCTTTTTTAAAAGCGGGGTTACATTAGCTACATTAGTTACATTGATGACATTCCAAAATATTATACAAGGGATAAACAAGAGTGTGATGGAATAGTGGCAATTTGTCTGGGTGAGTGCAGCTTCAACGACACTCAAGAAGCTATCCAGGTCAAAGCAGCCACTTTATTGGTCCATTCCCACTACTCTAAAATTCATCCTCTCAACTAAAGTGGTTTCGTGTACATCATCTACAAAAATGTACTGTTGTTACTTGCTTAGCTAATCCAACAACACCATCCAAACTGGCTACTTCAACCACAAGGTAGGCCAGGACATTAGGCCTGTTGAATCACCGCCAGTTAAAGGTTTCCTTCTGAGTCATGCGCCATCCTATGCTGGAAATATTTCTTTAATTTTTCATTATCACTGAGTCAAAATTGTGGAGGTCCCTAGCTTCATCAGAAGGAACAGTAGTAGTTCAATAAGGTGCTCACCACTATTCAAGGGTCATTGACAATAAATGCTGAAAAATAAACTTAAAAATACCCCAATCACCCCACCATTCCCCAACTACTGAACGGAAGATTCAGCCTGGTTTTATAACAAAATTAACTAATATACAAACAAAATTAGGCTGCCTGTATATAGCTTACTATAACAGACAGCAAGCTTGACTGGTCCAGGAACGCTGAGGCCCTGTACAAGAAGGGACAGAGCCGTCTGCACTTTTTGAAGAGGCTCCGCTACTTCAACGTCTGCAGTAAGATGCTGCAGATGTTCTACCAATCGGTGGTAGCCAGTGCCATTTTCTTCACTGTTGTGTGCTGGGCAGCAGGGTGAAAGTCACGGACGCCAACAGGATTAACAAACTCATCAGGAAGGCTGGCTCCATCCTGGGGGTGGAGTTGGATTCATGGGAGGTGGTCTAGGAGGGGAGGATGCTCCTCAAACTGCGGAGCATCTTGAACAATACAGCTCACCCCCTCCATGACACACTGGTCAACCTGAGGAGTACCTTCGGCAATAGACTCGTTCCTCCAAGATGCCGCACAGAACACCACAGGAGATCCTTTTCCCCGTGGCTATCAAACTGTACAACTCCTCCCCTTTCTGTCGTGGGGTAGACTGACTCCCCTCCTCCTCGCCCATCTTTGCACATCCCCAATCCTTTCCACTCGTCACTTTAATTTCATTTTTCATGTATCTCGTTGTGTTTTATGACTGTTGGCAGATCAATTTCCCTCTTGGGATAAATAAAGTTCTATCCCATCCTATACTTCATTCAAAATTGTTGCTTGCTGCTCCATCATTTTAGGATAACATTGAAGTAGGATAACATTGTCAACCCAGTGCAACATTCCAATGTCTGATGCTGAAACAAAAATAATCTAGTTGAATGAAAGTTACCATAGATTGAAAGGACCATTTGGCCCATTGAGTCCACCCTGACCATCGATCATCAGTTCACAGTTGTTCTATATGATCCCACTTTCACATCCACCCTACGTTCTAGAGGGTAATTTACAGAGGCCAATTAACCTGCAAATCCTGCACGTCTCTGGATGTGGGAGGAAACCCATGGTGTCACATTAAGAACATGCAGACAGCGCCCGAGGTAAGGAACAAATCCGGGTCTCTGGTGCTGTGACACAACATCTCTACCCAGTCTGCTACTGCCCTGCCCATTATTGGAACATAGATCCCAACATTCTACCAGTTGATGGTCTTCACAATTAACGATGCAAAGAATATGTGATTCAAAAGCGGATCATCAAATATAACATCTTTATTTTTATGTTCAACTCTCCAGAACGTGATTTAAACTAACTTCAAAATGCTACCTAGAGATCCACTCCTAATTAAGACCCTATGGTATTTATTTAAACAGCCATTTTTGACCTGCGGTTAACATACCAATATCATGGAATGAACTATAAAAGAGTTGGTTACGAAAGCATAAATACATCTTGTTCTGCCTGATCCCGTGTACAGCCTTTTGTAGTAAGAAAATAAGGATAATAAAATGTATAATTTGATGGGATAGAAATTCATCCTTTCTTGTATGTACTAAATCCACGATGTGATATGGTATGCATTTGAATTTGACTTTTGTAATTCAGTTCTACTGAAGTCAATAACTGAATTTCAGAGATGAAGTGCATGCCAGCTTTGTCACCATACAAGGGAAAATGAATTTTAACCTCTGACAGAATAAGCTAGATCCCTCATTAATACTGACGTTTCCCAGAGCTTTCCACAACTGTTCGCATGGTTTTGTTTTCTTTGAATATGATTTATTCAGGAATATCAAGAATTCTTTCCTTCAGATTATCTTGGGATTTTTTGCTTTATTAGACTCTCTTCGAATTCTGCAGACAACATTTCTCTTTGTAATTGGAAGAAATTTTTGTTTGGGGTCAACATCACCCGAGGATTCAGATGGAACAAATAACCTGCCAAAATAACTTGCCACAAAATAATGTCCCCTTCCTGGGGGAAGAAAGATATCAACCCAACAACAGTGCTGTTAAGGATATAGTTGGAAAAGATTTGATAATATTGAAATTCACCAGAAGATTTGGAGAAAGATTCAGAATTGTTCTCTTTTAAAACAGTTAAAATTCATGCAACAAAATCCCATGGTTAATCTCCTCTACTTGTCAGATCATTGGTGACTTCATCAGGATCCAGGGAGGAGCCAGCGCTGCCGTCGCAGCTGCGGCTTGCCTGCAGTCCGTCTGTCTTTTGTGGTTTTTGTTGTTTTTGTCTCAATTGTAGTGTTAATATGATGTAGTGTTGTATGTTATGTTTTGGGGGGGGGGGGTGGGAGGGAACGGGAACTGTAACTGTAACATTCTCTCTCCAGAACGGAGACGCGACCTTTGTTCTGTATCGTGTCTCCGTTCCCGTTGCGGCCTACCACCGGCCATGCACCTGGGACCACCTGGGTCTCTGGTTCGCAGAGCCCGCGGTCCGGACTCACCACCTGCGGCGCTGGCTGCCTGCGAATGCTGCGGGAACGGCTGCGACTCGTCTCCGGAGGCTCCGGCGCGGGCCGCGTGGACGTCGGAAGCCCGCAGGCCCCTGGATGGGGGCCGACATCGGGAGCTCCGGCAGCGGCAGAGGCAACGTGTCCGCCCGCCCCGAATCGCGGGGCTTGGGTCGGCCCGCCACGGACCTTTCACCATCCGGCGCGGCCTGAAATAGGCCGCGGGATTTTTTTTCACCGCCCAGCGGGGGCTTCAATATCGGGAGCCCCGACCGCCCCGACGTGGCAACTCCAACAGCCTGACCGCGGGACAAGACGGCAGGGAAGAGAAAAAGACATTCTGGCCTTCCATCACAGTGAGGAGGGACTGGAGGAGACTCACTGTGATGGATGTTTCTTTTTGTTTGGTATTAGTTGTGATTGTATGTGTTATTGCATTTTTATTGATTAATCTTATTGGTCTTATTGTTCAACTGCGGGTAATGTTTCATTTTACTACACATTTATGTGTATGTAACAAATAAACGACTATTGATATTGGATCTTTGTAGAACATGGAATACGGAACAGTACAAAGCCATAGGAACAGGCATATCAGCCCACAATGTCTGTGGCAAACATGATGCCAACTACAAAAGCTTGAAAGTGTTCAGGACAGCTTCTTCCCCTCTGTTACCAGGCTTCTGAATGATTCTTCCATAAGCTCGGATACTGTCCAATTCACCTCTACTACATTGTGGGCATTGGACTTTGTATGTGCAACTGATGCACTACAATGCTGAGAACTACAGTATATTCTGCACATTGTATCTTCCACCTTTATTCAATCTACTGTATTTGAATTTGGCTTAATTGCATTTATGTCATCTCCCCTTGATTTAATCTTCCATTTTCTTCCCTGTCCTGTGATATTCTCATGACATCCAATGTTTGACATCAGATAGTCTGACCACTGATGTTCACTCTGGGCTCTAACGACTCCTGAACCAGTGATCTCTCTATACTTGATCTTCCCATTGCTCTCCTCTCTGGCATATCATCTCCTCCTTTCCATGGTCTTTTGAATCTTTCACTTTCTTCATTATGCTACTTAGCTGCTGTGGAGTATCAAAGGCCTATATCTTCATGCTCCCTACCACCCTCATCCCTTTCTGTATCAAAAACCAGGCACCATCTCTGGCTGGTGATGGCTGGTGGTGTCCTCAAATCAGATTGAATTATTTAATGTAAAGTGACAATAATAAACCAATACCAATACTAGTAAAGAACTTACATACCTCCGAGGAAGCATCCAAGTACACTTAAATGGTTGCAGGGTTTTTGCTACCATGCCTGAGGTTTTGATCACTATAGAAAGAGAACCTTCTGTATTTTGTCGACTGCCATTTCTGTGAACCTGTTTCCTGTGACACAGTATAACATGTTAATTTTAATTTAAATGCTCAATTCCCATTTTCTTTGTCTTTCAGGTTCCATTTTTAGCAGGTTCTTAGTTTCTACATAATTTTCCTGATAACTCTGGGTTTGGCACTAAATTTGTTTTTCATTGCCCCAATGAAATGCATAGCAGATTACTGGCACTCATTTCCTGACATGTAGTTTAACCAAAGTCCTTGTGAGATGACTATAAATTGAAACCAATACACTTGTAGCATTTAATGCTGATGAATAAATACAATTTTGGAGTTAGGATTTTATCTTCATGCTACCATGCCTTAAATATTTCATTTGTGTCCCAGAGATAATTTCATAAGTTCAAGGAGCAGAATTAGGCCAGTTGGCCCATCGTCTACTCTGCCATTCAATCATGGCTGAACAATTTTTTCCTCTCAACCCCATTGTTCTGCCTTCTTCCCATAAGCCCTGACACCAAGCCCTGGCATAAGTCCTGGCAAAAACCTCGCCCGCGCTCATCCAACAGCGGCCTACCTCGCCCAGCGCTGCGAAGTCGGACCTGGTCGACCTTACAGCTCCATCCACCGGCGCTCCCTCAAGCTCAGGTATGCCGCTCTTCGACCGATCATCCCGGTCCCTGGACTGCCGGCCCGCGGGCTCCCAGCAAGGCCATCTGTGAAGCGCAGCGGCGTGGTCTCCCTGAACCTCCGCCCGCTGGCGTGGGAGCCGCTACCAGACCGAAGCTCACCTGCTGTCCCTGCTGTCCCTGCTAAAGTGGCCCTGATCAACGCAAGATCCCTACAGAACAAGACCTTCATCCTCAACGACTTCTTCATCACCCGTGGATTGGACTTCTTACTGCTCACAGAATCCTGGCTTATCCCTGGTGAGCTTGCTCCATTCGTGGAACTCTGTCCTGATGACTGTGACTTCTTCACCTCGCCTAGGCTCTCCGGACGCTGTGGGGGCTTAGCCACTGTGTTTAAGAAACATTTCAACTGCCGCCTCCTGAACGCTGATCATTTCTCCAGTTTCGAGGTGCAACTAATTAAAGTAGGCCTAGCCTATCCCCTCTTAATTGTTCTTGTGTATCGCTCACCAAAAATGCATAAGGACTTCATCACCCAATTTGCTGATCTGATTTCTAGCATTTTGCCCAAATGTGACCGGATCATGATTCTTGGTGACTTTAATATTCATGTTTGCTGTCCCACTAAGCCTCTTGTGAGTGAATTTATGCACCTGGTTGAGTCCTTCAATCTGACTCTTCACACCACGGGACCCACTCACAAGTTAGGCCATACTCTCGACCTAGTGTTATCGTCCGGATTCCCAATCAACAACATTGAAACTACTGAAGCCTGTCTATCGGACCACAGCGTTATCATTTTTGACGCATCTCTGCCTTTATCTCCCGCAAAATCTCATCTCCCTGTTCGCTACTCCCGCGACATAAATTCATTGACTGCCAGTAAATTCTCCGAGGCTCTCACAGCTGCCCCCAACATCTGCACTATTGAGGCCTCCCCCCCCCCCCCATCTCAGCACTGAGGATCTCGCCTCTTTATTTAATATCACTTGCTCTTCCATCCTGGATTCTATCGCTCCCCTAAAAATGAAAAAGCCTAAGCCCAAAGGTCGGCCGTGGCTCAATGACACCACCAAAGCCCTAAGAAGGGAGTGCAGAAAATCAGAAAGGAGGTGGAAATGTGACAAGCTTCAAATTTCCTTCGAAATTCTGAGAAACAATCTTCTCAAATACCAGGAAGCAGTAAAGTCTGCTAGAGCACAATACTTCTCCGACCTTATTTCCAAAAACTCTCATAACTCCAAGGTCCTATTTAGAACAATTACCTCTGTCATATGTCCCGCCCCCAGTACCAGCTTAGTTGGGTCCCCTGCTAAGTGCGAAGAATTCGCTAAATTTTTCACCAACAAAGTTGAGAACATTAGAATGAACATTTCCCCTCCCACCCGTGACCTAGCTGTCTCACTAGTCTGTTCATCTAAATTGGACTGCTTCCAACCCGTCACTCTATCCTCCCTTGCAAAGCTTGTCTCCGCTATGAAACCTGCAACCTGCCCCCTTGATCCTGCCCCCACTGCCCTTCTGAAGGATGTCATTGCAATAGCCGGTCCCAGCATCCTCTCTATTATCAACAGTTCTCTGGCCACTGGCACTGTTCCAACCAGTTTCAAGCATGCGGTGGTCCAGCCCCTACTGAAAAAACCTAACCTAGACCCCACCTTGCCTAGCAACTATAGACCCATTTCCAAACTGCCATTCCTGTCAAAAGTCCTTGAAAAGGCAATTCTAAACCAATTAGTGCCCTACCTGCACCAAAACACCATCCTGGAAAGTTTCCAGTCAGGTTTCAGAGCCCACCACAGCACAGAGTCTGCCTTGTTGAAGGTACACAACGACCTGCTTCTCGCCATCGACACCGGCGACTGTGCAATCCTGCTCCTTCTCGACCTCAGCGCAGCGTTCGATACAGTGGACCACACCATCCTTATTGACCGTCTCCGGTACGCGGTTGGCATTGATGGCACGGCCCTGAGCTGGTTCGCTTCGTACCTCAAAGATAGGAGTTTCGCCATCAACATAGGCAGTTATTCCTCTGCTCCAGCTAGCCTCTCCTGCCGAGTTCCACAAGGCTCCATCCTAGGCCCCATTCTCTTCTCTCTATACATGCTCCCCCTTGGCCAAATCATTCAAAGGCACGGCTATGCCGATGACACTCAGCTTTACCTCCCCCTGAAACCCAACAACCAGTCAAATTTAAACAGCCTCTTACACTGCCTTGAGGACATAAAATGTTGGATGGCACAGAACTTCCTCCAATTAAATGAGAGCAAGTCTGAGGTCATCCTATTTGCCCCCCCCCCCCGACTCCATCAAATCGATAACAGGCAGTCTTGGAAGTCTATCCTGCCTAGTCAAACCGCATGATATTTGACTCTGCATTAAAATTTGATAAGCAAGTCAACGCTGTGGTAAAAGCCAGCTTCTTCCAACTTCGAACCATAGCTAAAATCAAACCTTTCCTCCAATTCGACGACACAGAAAAAATCATTCACGCTTTAATTTCCTCCCGCCTAGACTACTGCAACTCCCTATACACTGGGATCAGCCAATCTTCCCTGTCCCGCCTGCAACTGGTCCAAAACGCCGCAGCGAGACTCCTGACGGGTACCCGTAAAAGGGACCACATCACCCCGATTCTGGCCTCTCTCCACTGGCTCCCTGCACGGTACAGAATCAACTTCAAGCTCCTCCTATTCACGTATAAAGCCCTAAATGGACATTCCCCCCCCTACATCAAAAATCTTCTAACCCACCTCTCTAACTCCAGGTCCCTCAGGTCGGCCGACTTGGGGCTACTCACTATCCCGCGGTCTAGGCTTAAGCTCAGGGGTGACCGTGCTTTTGCGGTTGCAGCTCCTAGACTGTGGAACAGCATCCCTCTCCCCATCAGAACTGCCCCCTCCATCCACTCCTTTAAGTCCCGGCTCAAAACCTATTTCTACTCCCTAGCGTTTGAGGCTCATTGAGGAGGCGGTGTGAACTGTTTGCGTGCTACTGTATGTTTCATTTTTTTAAAATTAGTACCTAATCAGATGTACAGCACTTTGGTCAACGTGGGTTGTTTTTAAATGTGCTATACAAATAAAATTGACTTGACTTGACCAGTACTAATCAAGAATCTATCAATCTCCACCTTAAAAATATCCATTGGTTTGGCCTCCACAGCTTTTGGTGACAATCAATTCCACAAATTCACCACCCTCTGACTAAAGAAATTCCTGCTTATCTCCGTTCCAAAGGAACGTCCTTTTATTCCGAGGCTCTGGGCTCTGGTCCTAGACTCTCCCACTAGTGGAAACATCCTCTCCACATCCACTCTATCCAGGCCTTTCACTTTTCGGTAAGTTTCAATGACGTCCCGCCTCATCCTTTTAAACTCCACAGAATACAGGCCCAGTGCCGTCAAATGCTCATCATATGTTAACCCAATCATTCCTAGGATCATTCTCGTAAACTTCCTCTGGACCTTCTCCAACAACAGTACATCCTGTCTGAACAGCACATCGGTTTCTCAGAAATTCTCAAAAGATACTTGTTTTCTCTTTTCCTATTTCTGATAAAAGGTCATCAATCTAAATGCATTAACCGTTTCCACAGACGCAATCAGACATGCCCAGCAATCACAGCATTTTTTGTTTATTTCAGATTTCCAGATTTTGCAGCTTCTTCTGTTTGATCGCTGTTCATTTGACCAGTTGCATTAGGCTTCATGTGAATTATGAACAAGATAAGCCCCATGCAGATCACTAAGACACGGCATTTGCCTCTTCAATTTGCTCTTTAACTAATCTGCAGTAGATTGCCAAAATATATTGCATTTCCATTTGTTGACTTGAATAGATAAGCAGATGTCATGTTGCTTGCTGTTCAAATTACAACGTGATATTAATAGCTAGAGATTGTGGTACGTTGGGGTTTTGGACAAACTGCAATAATAATTTGTAACAATGGCATGATTTCCCTGTGTAGGAAGGAACTGCAGATGCTGGTTTAAACCGAAGATAGACACAAAAATCTAGAGTAAATCAGCGGGTCAGGCAGCATCTGCCCCGTTGAATTCATAAGTTACAGGAGCAGAATTAGGCCATTCAGCTCATCAAGTCTACTCCGCCATTCAACCATGGCTGATCTATCCTTCCCTCTCAACCCCAATCTCTTGCCTACTCACCATAACCCTTAACACTCTTACCAATCATGTATCGATCAATCTCCGCCTTAAAATACTCAATGACGGCCTCCACAGCCATCTGTGGCAATGGATTCCACAGGTTCACCACTCTCTGATGAAAGAAAATCCTCCTCATCTCCTTTCTAAAGGTACGCCATTTTTATTCTGAGGCTATACCCTCTGGTTCCAGACTTCCCACTAGTGGAAATATCTTTTCCACATCCACTCTATCCAGGCCTGGACAGAGACCAATAACAATATATATTTTTCCCTATCAGTGAACCTATACCCCATTTGATAACTGTCTAATTTCCCCCATGTCTAAGTAGAATTACATGAGATAAATATTTACTTGCTACTTTTAATTGCGTCCTGTACTGAGGTTTGTTGGATTTTATAGAGGGCAATTTGGAGTGTGTGGTCACATATAGGCCAGACTGGGATAAAGATGGCCTTTTATTCTGAAGTTTATTGAACAAGATGTGTTTCTACTGTAATTGAGTAGTTTCTTCATCATTATTACTGATAAGATTTATTATTTGAACTTGTATTGTGTTTGAATTCATGTCTCTGGATCAATAGTAGGGGTCTCCAGATATTAATCCAATAACTTATTGACTTGACTTCTGTTCCATCAAAATGGTATTTGCTAAACGCTGTGACTGTACTGGAATGGTTCGTTTCTAAATTTGAGGAAGGATTTCCAAAACATAGGATTTTAACAAAGACAGAGATTGATTGTTTGGAAGCATTTATACTTCCAAAATAATTCCTAAAGAACATATATTTTATGTTGCTGTTCCAAGCGTGGGTTTTCTCCAAGATCTTCGGTTTCCTCCCACACTCCAAAGACATGCAAGTTTGTAGGTTAATTGGCTTGGTATAAATGTAAATTGTCCCTAGTGTGTGTAGGATGGTGTTAATATGCGGGAATCACTGGTCGGCGCGAACCCGGTAAGCCGAAGAGCCTGTTTCCGTGCTGTATCTCTAAACTAAACTAAGAGATTCTTACGTGTTGGGTAACAAACTTAACTTTGTGTGGCAGGTTTAATAGACAATTAATGCACATTTTAGCAACTTTATGATGCTCTTCATAAAGTTGAGGCTAAGCTGATGCTTTTAGAAGCTGAGGTGAGAGTGGTGCAAATTGGCTGGAAATTTATTTCCCTATGCAATTCACAGCATATCTCTCCTTTGCAAGTGGCTAGACAACTTCTGCATTAATAATAGCAATGGCATTAAACTTGTGTTATCTTTCACAAACATCTGATAGCTGATATTTTCCTTCTCCAGCAAAAAAATGTTGAAATCATAAGTGGTAGGAGAACATCATTAGCAAGTTTGCAGATGACACTAAAGTGGGTGGTGTTGTAGATAGTGAAATGGTTGTCAAAGATTGCAACAGGATCTTGATCAGTTGGGCAGGTGGGTTGAGGAATGGTTGATGGAATTTAATACAGAGGAATGTGAGGTGTTGCATTTTGGAAAGATTACATGGTAGGACCTACACAGTAAATGGGAAGGCTTTGGGGAGTGTTGTAGAGCAGAGGGATCTAGGAGTGCAGGTACATAGTTCCTTGAAAGTTAGAAAGGCTTTCGGCAGTCTTCATCAGTCAGTGTCGGAATAATGTTTACTGCAAGATATAGTTCAATAAGCTCGTTTTCACCCAACATACACCCAACAATGGCCTATTTCCTTTATCATCATTACTTTATTGCATATCTTTCATTCATTGTTCTTTATCTCTCTACATCATCGTCTATATGTCTCGTTTCCCTTTCCCCCTGACTAGTCTGAAGAAAGGTCTTAACCCAAAACGTCACCATTCCCAGAGATGCTGGCTGTCCTGCTGAGTTACTCCAGCTTTTTGTGTCTATCTTCGGTTTAAACCAACATCTGCAGTTCCTTCCTACGTAAAGTCCGATTAAAGATAGTCTGAGGGTTTCCAGTGCGGTAGATGGTAGGTCAGGACCCACTCTTGTTGGTGATAGGATGGATCAGTTGCCTGATAGCAGCTGGGAAGAAACTGTCCCTGAATCTTGAGGTAGGCATTTTCACACTTCTGTACATCTTGCCTGATGGGAGAGGGGAGAAGAGAGAATGACCAGGGTGAGACGCATTCTTGATTATGCTGGTAGTCTTGCCGAGGCAGCGTGAAGTGTAGATGGAATCGATGGAAGGGGGGGGGTTGGTTTGTGAGATGGTCTGGGCTACGTCCATAACTCTCTTCAATTTCCTGCGGTCTTGGATGGAGCTGTTCCCGAACTATGCTGTAATGCATCCCAATAAAACACTTTCTCCAGGGCATCTGTAGAAGTTGGTAAGAGCTGTTGGGGAGGTATAGGGATGGAGAGGTTTAGGGAAAGATATCCAGAGCTTAGAGTTTTGGAAGTTGAATGCACATTATGAAAAATGGGGCAATGATTATAATTATAATGAAAAGAATTTTAGGAACATCATGAGCTATACTTTAGCTCAAATATAAATGTACTAAGCACATATTTGCTGACTGATAATTTGTGCCTTGTAATTCTCCCTTTCTTCAGCCCTTTTGAAAATCTTTTAACATTTGTATTTTTGCGATTTCCAATAGGAATCAGTATTGCGATCAGGAGTAAGACATAATAGTCCAAATGATTTTACCTGATAATGAAGTGAGATCAATTATAGGATTGCAGCTCAGTTACCATTCCTTGCTTAATTTATGTTAAAAAAAACTGAAAGCTTTTCATATGGTTGTGTTCAATCCTAAAATATTCTAATGAGCCTGCCTTGGTACCATTTGACGTGTTGCATTTACCATTAAGTCATCAAAGGAATGTGTCTTATGTATTTCAGCAGTCATTGAGAACATATTTCACTCAAATGAAGCCCAATGCACAATCCTATTTTAAAACTAATCATCTCAGATATACACCTTGTGAAAAGTACAAACCATTATGTCAATAAATCAAATTTTGCACTATCAAAACCTTTCATTGAAACGATGCAATCAAATGTTTTAATTTTCTTTCCAAGACTGTACATTAAAGAGGGAACATGTAATGCAATTGTTTGTATCAAGACATAAATGTCTAAAAGAAACTGCTTCAAAAATGTATATTTCCCATAACTCAAAACGCACCACAAAAGCAACTGATTATAACTGTTTTTCACATCAGAACAATTTTGTTAATTCCACAATGAAAAGGTCACCAGAGGACACTTAAGTCCTTACTTTTGAAACTGTAATGGCTTCAGAGCTTTATATCTGCAGCTCATTTTCAAATTATTGAAATAATGGAGGTGGGATTGTTGGATGGAATCATTCATTTTAGAATGGAATAATTGTGTAGAATTTTTGGGAAATGTCAGTAGTGTAGATCCAGGTCTGGTTTTACTGTTGCGTATCCAGTCCATAATTCATGAAAGGCTACAAAGCGGTGATCCCTGCCTCACTACGGCAGCAGTACTTCGACGCAATAAATAGGGGCCATCCCGGCACTGAGGCAACGGTTCAGCGAGCAAAAAGTATGTTTTTCTGGCCTGCTATATCTGAGTACGTGCACCAGAGGGTGCAATCATGTGCAGTATGTAACGGTTTGGCTCCACATCAGCAAAGGGAACCCCTTTGCTGCACCCGTTTCCTGATTTACCCTGGTCCTCTGTGACCACTGACATTTTCGAGTGGCGTGTCAATCAATATCTGGTCCTGGTGGATTCCTATTCCAGGTGGTTCGAGATTGATTTGCTCCGCACAATTTTGTCAGCGGCGATAATTCAAAAACTTGCAAGACATTTCTCGGTCCATGGGTCTCCTCACACCCTCAGGTCGGATAATGCCGGTCAATTTACCAGTCAGCGTTTCAAGGACTTTGCTACGCGCTGGGATTTTAAACACATCACCAGCAGCCCGGAGTATCCGCAATCGGACGGGCTAGCCGAGAGGGCTGTCCGAGTGCCAAACAGGTCAAGGAGAGATCCAGAAGAGCCGGGTCCGATGTATTCCTGGACCTCCACAATCTCCGCAACGTTTCACGCGACCCAGTGCTGGGTTCGCCGGCCCAACGTCTGATGTCCAGACAAACTCATACCACCCTTCCCGTTGCAAGGCAACTACTGCAGCCCCGTGTTTACGAGCCCCAATCTGTTCAAGCACAGCTGCAACACAAACGGCAGATCCAGAAGGCGTACTACGACAGGTCTAGCCGTACTCTCCAGCCTCTGTCGGAGGGTCAGACGGTTCGTCTCCAGACCCAGAAGAGTCATGATCGGCTGGGCGTAGTTAGTGAGACCTGCCAGGAGCCGCGGTCCTATCTTGTCCAATCGGACGGATGAACCTACCGGCGGAACAGAAAACACATTCTATCAGTGAATGAGCCGGAGCCATCTCAGCAGCATCCGCATGGCTACACAGAGGTCACAGATGGCATGTTATGGCCAACTGCAATCTGGTCTTACACCAACAAAGGAGCCGCTGGTGCCGGTGGTGAAATCACCCATAAAATCACCTATAAAGTCACCCATGATGTCACCGGTGCAGTCTCCTGTGCAAAAGGCTGTTGCGAGACCAGTGCCGTTTGAACCACCACCTACGGTGCTGCCACCTACAACGGGTACAGTGGAGGGCCTGTATCGTACTCGTGCAGGACAGGTCTGTAAGCCCAATCCCAAGTACCAAGACTGTGCCTAGATACTTATAATGGACTCTGATTAATTACAGTCCTTACCGTTCCCTTACATTTATCTTATTCAATTTGAATCCTCCTCTGCTTAGCATTTGTCATAGTTGCTGTTTTCATCCCTTATATTAGGATGTCGGTAAGCTGTAGTTTTTTTATATTGTAGTGGCTTTATATGCTCTTATCTAGTTTGGGGGCTTATGCTTAAAAAGGAGGATGTAGATCCATGTCTGGTTTTACTGTTGCACATCTGGTCCATAATCCAGGTTGGGTTTTGTACTGCGTTATCCTAGTGCTGGCGCGGCTAGTCACCAGACTATCGTGGGAGTTGGGGATAACAGTAGCCAGCATCTGTACTGCTAGTGATCTGCTAATAAAGAACCTATATACAAAGACATGAGTGACTCTGAATATATACTCCCACAAAGAAGTAGTGAGTACACTATTGATATTTTACATGGCCCTTCCAAGAACATCATCTTTTGATTGGCTCCTCTGAAAGGTGATGGTCTGCATGTAATGGTTCTAATAGAGAACCATTAAATGCTAAATTAAATGTAAAACCATTGTTATCACAATTTTTAAACTTTATCAAAGTAAGTGCATATTTATCTGGCTGTCCTATGTTATGACAGTAATTCAACTTTATTAAAATATACTTCTGGTTTGCTCCATCACTATGCCGAAATTATTGAAATATGCATGTCATTCTGGTGTTGAGCTTTGCACATCCCTGAAAGTCTCTATCCAGATGTCATGGACTAATGTGTGGACTAATTTGGGATCTTTAATATTTACCTTCCTTTGCCAAATTTTACAAACATTAAGAACAGTTTCCTTGGTTTATCTTAAAGTTCATTACAATATCTATAGTTTTAAAATTATCTCCGTGCAAGAAAACCTTCCTAAAGTTTCAGAAATGTACATCGGGATCTGATGACAGCATCTGGTTTTGGATTGTAATTTTAATTGTGACTAGAGTCATTGCGATTTCCTTTCCTGCCAGCTGTAAAGAGGCCTGGGATTAGAAAAGGTCATTCAAGGAAAGGTTTAAGCTTTCTCTACATTTGGCCCCACCTATGTTTTTCTTGAAATGCTCCTCAAATTCCCTTCATTTTACATAATTTTTTTGCCATCAAGCCACTGAGTACCTCCCACTACAGGAACCTCTGCCTCCATTTTCCCAAAGTTCCAAGGACAGCTGAACACCAGCATGAAGATTCGGGGCAAAGCGCTAAAATAAGCAAGTTCGGTATTACAACTGTGCATGCTCAGGTCATGGGTCATCCGGGATAAACATTCTCGTCAGCTGAGCTACTGTGTGTTTACAGACCTACGTTTCATACATATTTTCCAGTTTTGCTTCTTCAAGGTAAGAAAATATTGCTTTCAAAACTATTAACTAGGTGTATTTATGGTTCATTTGTACAAAACTACAATGATTTTGATGGTTTAATTGGCTTTTCCTTGGTCGCTTCAGTGAGTGAGCGAGATCGTGACGATTAATAACAACAATTTTTTATTGTTTTTAATTTGGAGAATGGGTGGAGAATGAAATGAAATGTATGATTTCTATAACTATCAATAGATAATATGAAAAGTATTTGTGGGGTTTTCACCTCCTACTATACTAGTCCACGGCCACGGGCTGTATGCACATTTGTTGACTTCTGAATGAGTTCTGCATGTACATGTGTAAGTAAAGTTGTGTGGGACACGTGTCCCCTGACTAATCATGTCTCTTCAGATTCCCATTACATTGGATAATTTTAATCAGTATTTGACATTCTAATTTTCAGTTATAATCTTGTGATTGTATAAATTATTTCAATATACTTGCACCATTTTCTTTTGCATTGTAACTTGTGCCGGTATGCAATGAACATGCTTACAGATCGTGATTTGATAAGGTCCACACAGCCAAAACAGATAATAAATAAATGCCCAGCACTGGCTGAGAATGCCCAGCATTCTCGACTGCACAGAGATATTTATAGAACGACCATGGCATCTACAGTGCAGGCTTTGACATGGTCCGACTCCAAGAAACACAACACTGTGAAACTATTGGTTGGAATTGCCCCAAACGGCATGATCACATTCTTATCAAAAGCTTGGGGTGGGCAATCATCTGAGACACACATTGTTAGGAAGCGTGGATGTTTTAACTTAGTTGATCCTGGGGATTGCATAATGGTGGATAGAGGATTTCCCATTCATGAAGACTTGATGTTTCGCCAAGCCTATTTAGAGATTCCCCTCCCAGCAATGGTTATCAGCAAATGACCAGAAAAAAAGTACACAAAACCAAGAAGGTTGTCAATGTCCACATTCATGTTGAACGGGCTATAGGTCGTCTAAAGTGGTTTAACATCCTGAGAAACACTTTACCCATCACTTCAGTTCCGCATTTTGATGATATTTTCACCGTCTGTGCAGCATTATGTAATTTACTGCCTCCATTGGTGTGTAAATGAGATGTTGTTGCACTTGCAGATCATTTTGATCAGAAGTTCAACTTTATGATCAACCAGATTTGATATGAATTGAAATCCAGAACTCAATCAGTAAATGTACAGAAGTTCATACAACTCTTAATTTCTTCCATTTCATTTAATCATTTATCAACCATTGTTTCGGTGTAGTCATTAAGTTACATATATATGTTTAGAAGTAGTTGCACAGAGTTCCGCCAAATACATACACACAGTTTATACAATGCTGCGTTCGCAATCACTAGCAATGCTCTTTGTTTATCCCGAATGACCGTTGACAAATTCCATGATTCCTTGCATTTATCGAGATACCGAACTCGTTTATTGCCATGATTTTACATCTAAACTCTTTCACAAGAATCAAGCATTAGAGAAATGTAAAGTGATTAAGTTCTCTAGTTAGTTGTGGGCTTCAATACAATTCAGGAAAATGTGGCTCTAAGTTCACCTTGATGTGGGTCAACATAAGTACTGGTGTGATGTGAATATTGATTCTGGGCTGAACAATTTAGGGAACTGATTTGTCATTGCAATAGACAATAGACAATAGACAATAGGTGCAGGAGTAGGCCATTCAGCCCTTCGAGCCAGCACCGCCATTCAATGCGATCATGGCTGATCACTCTCAATCAGTACCCCGTTCCTGCCTTCTCCCCATACCCCCTCACTCCGCTATCCTTAAGAGCTCTATCCAGCTCTCTCTTGAAAGCATCCAACGAACTGGCCTCCACTGCCTTCTGAGGCAGAGAATTCCACACCTTCACCACCCTCTGACTGAAAAAGTTCTTCCTCATCTCCGTTCTAAATGGCCTACCCCTTATTCTCAAACTGTGGCCCCTTGTTCTGGACTCCCCCAACATTGGGAACATGTTATCTGCCTCTAATGTGTCCAATCCCCTAATTATCTTATATGTTTCAATAAGATCCCCCCTCATCCTTCTAAATTCCAGTGTATACAAGCCCAATCGCTCCAGCCTTTCAACATACGACAGTCCCGCCATTCCGGGAATTAACCTAGTGAACCTACGCTGCACGCCCTCCATAGCAAGAATATCCTTCCTCAAATTTGGAGACCAAAACTGCACACAGTACTCCAGGTGCGGTCTCACCAGGGCCCGGTACAACTGTAGAAGGACCTCTTTGCTCCTATACTCAATTCCTCTTGTTACGAAGGCCAACATTCCATTGGCTTTCTTCACTGCCTGCTGAACCTGCATGCTTCCTTTCATTGACTGATGCACTAGGACACCCAGATCTCGTTGAACTCCCCCTCCTCCTAAGATTTAAGATGGCTCACTGTGTAGATACAGAGCTCTAGGGTGGCTGTGTGTGATATTGGAAACGTGGCACTTGTGTTACTGGTGTTTCTTTACAGTACAGATTTTCCAACAGTCCTTAATGATAGCTGAGGTAAGGACCATGCAAATAGTCTGGCTGTACAAATGACCGTTGACAGCATTTATATCATTCAATGTTCAGGAAGTACGAAAGTCAGTTTAAAGATATGCAGCAAAATTTTACCCCAGCAAATTTCCAATGCTACATCAGACTCTAAGGTCAACATTTTTTTCCCATATAATCTGATGTAGGATTAAATATTGTATTGTAAACAAGGGTTTTACATATTCCATTCCCTGCAGTTTGGTTATGAACCCACGATTCTGGGTGTCTGTCTCAATCTTCTATCACGTGATTTCTTCTGCCCAATTATTCCTACCCAGGCAATTTGGAATGTGCAATAAAACTCTATTTTCTCATTAGGACGGTAAATATGAATAATAATTCATTCAATCATTGTGATTACAAAAGTTAGTGAACTTTTCATTGGGAGTCAACAAGATGATTACTGCTCCCATTGTCGCAGTTCTATAAAGTGCTTTTAATAGAGTATACTCAGTCACCCAGCATCCAGGGGAAAGAAGGGTGCCTGGTCATGAAGATGCCAGTTGCATGCGAATGGTCAGAGAAAACCTATGCATCACACATTGGTATTCTATGGGTAAATCTTTAAGCAATTTGCCAAACCATACTTCATTTCTTTATCCTTTTAAATGTTTTACACTGCAATTCTTGATTTTAAGGCTAAAACAGTATTAATGTAAAATACAGCAAGAAAAGATCAAATGAATGATTATGCTCACCATCACGAAGTGCCACATCTTCTAAGAGGATGTTTATGATGCAGCCTGTACCTGCATTGTCATTATGTATAAACGTAAATAAACTGACACTTGCCATAAAATTTACTGTTTGAGTATATTTTTTTATAAAATCAAACAATCTATATACTCCTTATAGACTACTTGCCTATAGCCTAGTCTGTTTTCCATTTAACCTAAAATTACAGGATGTTAGGAGGTTGCAGGGTGACTTGGACAGGTTGAGTGAGTGGGCAGATGCATGGCAGATGCAGTATAATGTAGATAAATATGAGGTTATCCACTTTGACAGCAAAAACAAAGAGGCAGATTATTATCTCAATGGTGTCAGATTAGGTAAAGGGGAAGTGCAACGAGACCTGGGTGTCCTTGTACACCAGTCACTGAAAGTAAGCATGCAGGTACAGCAGGCAGTGAAGACAGCTTGAAGACGGGCATGTTGCCCTTCATACCAAGAGGATTTGAGTATAGGAGCAAAGAGGTCCTTCTGCAATTGGAAAGGGCCCTGGTGAGACCACATCTGGAGTATTGTGTGCAGTTTTGGTCACCTAATTTAAGGAAGGACATCCTTGCTATCGAGGCAATGCAGCGTAGGTTCACGAGGTTAATCCCTGGGATGGCGAGACTGTCAAATTAGGAAAGATTGGAAAGACTGGGCTTGTATTCACTGGAGTTTAGAAGGATGAGAGGGGATCTTATAGAGACGTATAAAATGATAAAAGGACTGGACAAGCTAGATGCAGGAAAAATGTTCCCAATGTTGGGGGAGTCCAAAACCAGCCTAAGAATAAAGGGGAGGCCATTTAAAACTGAGGTGAGAAGAAACTTTCTCACCCAGAGATTTGTGAATTTGTGGAATTCTCTGCCACAGAAGGCAGTGGAGGCCAATTCACTGGCTGAATTTAAAAGAGAGTTAGATAGAGCTCGAGGGGCTAGTGGAATCAAGGGATATGGGGAGAAGGCAGGCACAGGCTACTGATTGTGGATGATTAGCCATGATCACAATGAATGGCGGTGTTGGCTCGAAGGGCCTAATGGTCTCCTCCTGCACCTATTTTCTATGTTTCTATTTCTTAATTTGAGATCGGTCCAATCAGTACAATCAATCTGAAGAAGGTTCCCAACCCGAAAAGTCTTGTATCCATTTCATTCCGCAGATGCTGCATGAACTACTGCATTCCTTCAACAGTTATGTTTGCTCAACATTCCAGCATCTACAGTCCTTTGTGTCTTCGCTTAATTATAAATGACAAAAAGGACAGTGCAGTGTTCTTTAAGTACCAAATTAGCCTAATGCAAATCTGTGTTTTTAAAAAATATTTGAGATTGATCAATATTAGAAAATGTTGTAGGTTGTATGAGAAATCTGTATGCATAAATGCTGGATAAATAAATGTTTACTGAATTACATTTTTGGATGATTCTTGTTTCTTCTGTTCTGCTTTTGCAGTGTTTAATCCAGTCCTGTTAAAAGCCACAATGTCTGCTCCAGCAAAAAGTTAAAAGGATAGGTGCTCCCTTGGTACTCAGTGTCAGAGGTAGTTCAGCACCAGCACTACCAGTCATGGTTTCATATCTCACTCCAGATCCAGAGCATTACGTTGAGGCGGTCACTCAAATGCAGTATGATGTTGCCACAAAACATCTGTGACACAATTTAAATAATAATCATTTCCACAATGTGTAATTTTTAACTCAGGATTAAGAAAAAGTAACAGTATTTTGCTTTACAAGTCTAGTCACGCTGAGTCAAAGCTGGCACAGTCTCCTTGGGGTTTTGATTTGCGGCTTAGCATTATTTCTTTTTATATTGTTATCATTAATTAATGCTAAATCCTGAATGAATTCTGCTTTACATCAATTTTCCAAATTACATTCCAGTGGCACCGACTCTTTGGTGGCTCTGCTTAATGTCTCTCAATTAGCTTTAGTCACTTGCGACAAAAAGACTGACCTGCTGCCAGGCAACTTGACTGTAAGGATGTCACAGAACAATTTTCTTCACAATTGCACAATTTGAATAGAGGTTGCTGGAAAATGTTTAGAAATAGATATATAAGAAAATAACTGCAGATGCTGGTACAAATCGAAGGTATTTATTCACAAAATGCTGGAGTAACTCAGCAGGTCAGGCAGCATCTCAGGAGAGAAGGAATGGGTGACGTTTCGGGTCGAGGCCCTTCTTCAGACTGATGTCAGGGGGGCGGGACAAAGGAAGGATATAGGTGGAGACAGGAAGATAGAGGGAGATCTGGGAAGGAGGAGGGGAAAAGAGGGATAGAGGAACTATCTAAATTTGGAGAAGTCGATGTTCATACCACTGGGCTGCAAGCTGCCCAGGTGAAATATGAGGTGCTGTTCCTCCAAATTCCGGTGGGCCTCACTATGGCACTGGAGGAGGCCCATGACAGAAAGGTCAGACTGGGAATGGGAGGGGGAGTTGAAGTGCTCGGCCACGCCTACGTCCTCCGTCTACGCCGCATCTGCGCCAGGGATGAGGTGTTTCACAGTAGGACGTCAGAGATGTCCTCATTCTTCAGGAAACAGGGCTTCCCCTCTTCCATAATAGATGAGGCTCTCACTAGGGTCTCTTCTACATCCCGCAGCTACGCTCTTGCTCCTCCTCCCCCCACTCGCAACAAGGACAGAATCCCCCTCGTTCTCACCTTCCACCCCACCAGCCAGCGGATCCAACAAATCATCCGCCAACATTTCCGTCACCTACAACGGGACCCCACCACTGGCCATATCTTCCCATCCCCTCCCCTCTCTGCATTCCGCAGAGACCGTTCCCTCCGTAACTCCCTGGTCCACTCGTCCCTTCCTACCCAAACCACCCCATCCCCGGGCACTTTCTCCTGCAACCGCATGAGATGCAACACCTGTCCCTTTACCTCTTCCCTCAACTCCATCCAAGGACCCAAACAGTCTTTCCAGGTGAGACAAAGGTTCATCTGCACCTCCTCCAACCTCATCTATTGCATCCGCTGCTCTAGATGTCAACTTATTTACATCGGCGAAACCAAGCGCAGGCTTGGCGATCGCTTCGCTCAACACCTGCGCTCGGTCCGCGTTGGCCAAACTGATCTCCCGGTGGCCGAGCACTTCAACTCCCCCTCCCATTCCCAGTCTGACCTTTCTGTCATGGGCCTCCTCCAGTGCCATAGTGAGGCCCACTGAAAATTGGAGGAACAGCACCTCATATTTCGCCTGGGCAGCTTGCAGCCCAGTGGTATGAACTTCTCCAACTTTAGATAGTTCCTCTGTCCCTCTCTTCCCCTCCTCCTTCCCAGATCTCCCTCTATCTTCCTGTCTCCACCTATATCCTTCCTTTGTCCCGCCCCCCTGACATCAGTCTGAAGAAGGGTCTCGACCCGAAACGTCACCCATTCCTTCTCTCCTGAGATGCTGCCTGACCCGCTGTGTTACTCCAGCATTTTGTGAATAAATACCTTAGAAATAGATATGATTAATTGCACCAGTTTTTCGTTAGCCCTACTGAGAATGGATGTTTTAGCAATCTGAAAAATATCAGCTATTTATTGGATAAAGGAGGTCCAGCAAACCTTTTTGAAAATGGTATACCACAATCGTTTATTACCATCAGTCGTCTTCTTCACCCAAGAAGTGCTGGGTTACAGTATAGCTTCACAGATAAGTGACAGCCTTTTGTATTTTATCTTCATCACCCTATACGCACAACCCTTGATGATGATGCCATAAACTTCCTGAGAGTTATCCGAGTCATTCCATCTGGAACACCAGGTACCCTCAAGAACACCAACCTAAAGTTGTGTTATACCTCTAGAAGTGTAATTGGTTAAAAGTTTAATGCTGATGGTAAGTAATTGTCTCATTGAAGAGACCCTATGGACCCATGTTTGTAACCCTAGAAGGAAGATGATACATATTTGTAATCTAGCAGCAGAGGGTATCATGGATATCTAATTGGGTAACATTTTGGGTCGAGACCTTTCTTCAGACTGAAAGATCCTTCTTCGACCCGAAACATCACCCATTCCTTCTCGCCAGAGATGCTGCCTGACCCGCAGAGTTACTCAAGCATTTTGTGTCTGCCTTCAATTTATACCAGCATCTGCAGTTTTCTTTCCTACGCATGGATATTTAATTCATCACTTGCAGTGTGATTGAACGATAATTGGGTTTTTTTAAGCAATGCCTGGACTATTCTAGAGGTGTTGGCCAGAACAGAGCACTTGCCTCAACATGTAGTTGCCTGCTGTGTGTGCCACGACCTAGCAATTATGTAACCTGAGCTTCTAACAACAGTACGGGAGCAGAAGGGAATGAAGTAAGTCGAAGATGAGTAATACCAAGAAAAACAAGCATGGAGAAAGTGTGGGAAATTCATTTTCTACAGCCAGGGGTAAACTGTTAGCATGTGGTTTTAAACTGATAAAAAACCTGAACAAAACATAAACCCACAAAGGATGAAATAATTTATTCCGTACATCATTCAGACAGAATCGAACGTTGGAGGTAATGTCCACTTACCTGTAGTGCCTAGAACCAAGGATCACAATCCCATTATGAATTGTCCATTCTCAGCTGTTATGAGAACTAAGTTCTTCATCAAAAGTGTAGTGAGTCTTTGGAATTCTCTACCCAAGTGGGTTGAATTCAAAAGAGTAAGGACTTAGTACAGGAACATGTTGCAGATGTAAGAATTATTGAATGGAAGAACAGGCAAGAGGGCCTGAATGGTCTAGTCCTGCTTCTATTTCTCAAGTATAAATGCGAAAATGACAATTATTGTTTCCAAAGCAGATTTTCGATTCATGCCACCATCATCATTGCTACTGCTGAATTCTCCTATCATTTATTTCTTTGAGATCACTGCTGACCAGAAATTGAATTTAAGACAGCCATGTGGTTATAAGGTTATAAGTAATAGGAGCAGAATTAGGCCATTCGGCCCATCAAGTCTACTCTGTCATTCAATCATGGCTGATCTATCTCTCCCTCCTAACCCCATTCTCCTGCCTTCTCTCCATAACCTCTGACACCTGTATTAATCATGAATCTATCTATCTCTGCCTTAAAAATATCCACTGACTTGGTCTCCACAGCCTTCTGTGACAAAGGATTCCACAGCTTCACCACCCCCTGACTAAATAAATTTCTCCTCATCTCCTTCCTAAAAGAACGTCCTTTAATTCTGAGGCTATGACCTCTAGTCCTAGACTCTCCCACTAGTGGAAACATCGTCTCCACATCCACTTTCACTATTCTGTATGTTTCAATGAAGTCCCCCCTCGTTCTTCTAAACCATTGAGTACAGGCCTAGTACCGACAAATGCTCATCATAGGTTAACCCACTCATTCCTGGGATCTTGTAAACCTCCTCTGGACCTTCTCCAGAGCCAGCACTTCCTTCCTTTCCAGATATGGTGCCCAGAATCGCTCACAATATTCCAAATGTGGCCTTACCAGTGCCTTATAGAGCCCCAGCATTACACCACTGTTTTTATATCCTCGAAATAAATGCTCGCATTGAATTTGCTTTCTTTACTACCGATTTGACTTGCAAATTAATGTTTTGAGAATCTTGCACCAGCACTCCCAAGTCTCTTTGCACCTCCGATTTCTGGATTCTCCCCCCATTTAGAAAATAGTCTATGCCTTTATTCCTGCTACCAAAATGCATGACTCCACACTTTACAACACTATATTCCATCTGCCACTTATCTGCCCACTCCCAACCTGTCCAAGTCCTTCTGCAGAGTCCCTGCTTTTTCTACGCTACTTGCCCTTCCATCTATTTTCGTATCATCCGCAAACTTGGCCACAAAACCTTCAATCCCCTCATCCAAAAAAGAAGAAAGAACATTTGCTATACCTCTTGCAGTTGCTGTGGGAAAGTGCCATTAGATGGGAAGTGGTAGGCAAAAACAGAAACTCTTCACTTTCAGCATTTCCAAGCGAATGTTTCTAACATTCAAGAGAATGTTGTGTCTGAAGAAGGGTCTCGACCAAAAACATCACCGATCCAAGTTCTCCAGAGATGCTGCCTGACATGCTGAGTTTCTTTTGCACTTTGTGTCTTAAAATATTTCCAAAAACTGGTTACAGCTTGTTGCACCCGGTGAAAATTGCAGATTCATAAATTCATAAGTTATTAGAGCAGATTAGACCATTATACTGACTCCAATAACAGGATGAATGCTGAAATATTAGGCTGTAAGCAGTTTGACTCTACATCGTTCAAATGCATCAATCATCTACAAGACACAAGTCAGGAAAGTGATGGATTATTATTGACTTGCCTGGATGAGCGCAACTGCAATAACATCGAAGCTGGTTTGCAGAAACTACCATCCATCTCGAATATCATATGATAAACTCCTAAGCCTTACTATTTGAAAGAACGAAGGTGGGAGTGCCATGAGATCACACTGTTACAACCTTGAATCCAATATACACACCATTCTGCCTTGGAACTTTAATGTGTCTTGTTCCCTTATGGCTGGAAATTCCATGGAACACCCAAAAGCATTTGGGATGTAACTTCATCATCGGAACTTCAATAGAATAGTTAGATGGCTACTGACCATCTTCTCAAGGGCATTAAATGCCAGACCAGACTGATGGTAACATTCCAGAAGTCAATTTAAATAAAACCTCATTCCATCAATAGTTCTCATCCATCCCTCCCTCTACTGCTAATTATCTCAAGCCTGCATCAACAATCCAAACTATATTAATACCTGTAATCAGATCAAAAGCTTATAATTATTGACAAATATCACTCTTTGTACATCTGTTTTACATATTGCTTTGCTTACTACTCCAATGCACTGTTACTGTAGTAGCTGGCAGATCTATTGGAAGCCTGGTTACTTGCAGTTGAGGAATCTGTGGAGGGTGGGCAGACTTTGTAATGCATTTAATAGCAACAGATTACAGTAAAGGCATTGGTGGAGCAGTATTGGTGGGATCATGAGTTCTGCAATGGTGAAAAAGGACTGCTAACAGTCTCTATGGAATCACTGCCATTTCAGGGACTCACCAAGTACAGGCCATCCATGGGTTACAAACAGCCCACTTATGAACACCTGTATAAGAATGAGGCATTAGAAAAATGTAAAATGTTATGTGCTTTTGATGCCATTCATTACAATGCAGAGGGGGTATAGGAAAGAACGGCAGATGCTGGTTTAAATCAAAGGTGGACCCAAAATGCTGGAGTAACTCAGCGGGACAGGCAGCATCTCTGGAGAGAAGGAATGGGTGACATTTCGGGTCGAGACTCTTCTTCAGACTTCAGAAGAGGTATAGTTGCCATAATCAAGATATTCTTGTATACTTTCCTACATATGGGGTGTATTAGCTTATGGGCATCCATAAAAACAGAACCCATTTGTTTCCCGGGGATGGCCTGCAATCCAATTGATGAAAGATTGCCAGAGTGACAGTTCGAAGAGCAATCAGTGCAAAAATGTCAGTACTGTTCATGTGTTGATTGGAATGTGTTTGGCATTGTGCTGCTCTGTATTGATCTTGAAATATGAGATTGAGACTTGGAACTAGTGTTTGAGGGTGCGATAGAGCGTATGGTTGTAAGTTCAAAATCTTAATTGATAGCATTTTATTGGGTGTGGTATGGCAGTATGGAACCAGGTGTAAGGTTAATGGTGTCGTTTATAGTGATGGAATAACTTGAATTCTTTGTTGACCTTGCTACCTTTTGTGTGAGATAAATTAACTTCTGGTGAAATGTGGTCATGTCCCTGGCGTTTCACTCTCGAGCTGAAATGTTGTGTTCATTTCCCTCCACAGATGATACCTGGTCTGCTGAGTTCCTCCAGCACTTTGTTTATGTTCACTTGAAAGCAACCTCCCAATTACTGCTTCAGTGTAGACATTTGAGTTCCTGGGCCCCTGTGTGTATATCTCCACTTCCACCAAGGAATGCAGAGGTGTGTCAGGATGCCTGCTCTTTGCCCTGTTCTTCCATGACTGCCAATCAGTTACCAAAACCTGTGAAATGGCTTTTGGAACAAGATCGAAGCATGACTTCCATCAATACTAGCTAATTTCATAAGGTGTTGGCCATATAGGCAACATTGCATTAATGGATAGGCATAAATGAAGTACAAAGTATGGTTGGTACAAAGTACATAAATAAACTACTACTGTGCTTATGAATTAAGTGTGGCGGTACCCGGAGATTAGGCCACTCCCTGGATCATCTCCCTCGGCACTGGTTGGACAGGGCTGGGGCAGTGACTGTTGCTATGGGGTTTGCCCGAAGGGGCTAGTTAGAGAATTCGTGCGTTAGACTGAAGAGAGAGTGGATGACCTGTTGCTGGATTAAATTACTGTTAATACATACCTGGCGTCTTGCCTTATGCCGACCGTGTCCAGACCCACTACACTGGTGACCCTCGACATTTCCTCGCAAGTCGCGATGGACCCGAACGTTCCTCAACACGCACTACCCGGTCAACTGCCCCTGGACCCTGCCGGTCAACTGCCCCTGGACCCTGCCGGTCAACTGCCCCTGGACCCTGCCGGTCAGCCGCCTCTGGACCCTGCCGGACCCCACCGCTTGGACCTTGCCGGCCGTGCCGCTCTCCATGCCGTGGCATTGAAGCTGCCTCCCCTTTGGACCGATGAGCCTGATATCTGGTTTGACCTGGCCGAGGCGCAGTTTGCACTGCGGGGAGTGACAGCCGATGCAACCAAATACTTTTACATTATCAGTGCCCTCGACCAGGCCTCTGCACGACAGGTCAGACCTTTCTTCCGCGCCCCCCCGGCAGCTAATAAGTATGAGGGCCTCAAGGCCCCTCTCCTACGGAAGTTCAGCCTCAGCTAGGCCGAGCGGGCCACCCAGATCTTATGGATGACTGGCCTGGGTGACCGCCGCCCGTCGGCTCTGCTGGACGATATGCTGGCCCTGATGGGCGACCACGAGCCCTGCTTTTTATTTAAGCATGCTTACCTGCAGCAGCTGCCGTCCGATCTCCGCCTGCAGCTCACCAGTGACCCGTTCACCGACATGCAGTCGGTGGGCGAGCGCGCCGATGAACTGTGGATGGCCCGTCAGCAGACCTTGGTCGCTGACGTTCCTCCGATGGCAGGCGGCGATCGGCAGGTCGGTGCCTCGATCGACCGTGTCTCCACCGTGCCTAAATGTCCTTCGCGGCAGGACCCGGCCGCCACGGCACACCCGGCCGCCAGCGCGTCTTTCCCGCGCAGCCTGCCGTCCGTTCCTCCGCAAGCCACCAGAGGTCGCTGGTGGTTGGATCAGCCCGCACAGCCGCCCGTTTCCACAGACGCCAGCAGAGGGGGCTGGTGCTACTTTCACTGCCGCAGGGGACCATCAGCTCATCAAAGCCGGCAGCCCTGCTCGTTCCCGGGAAACGCAGGGGCTGGCCGTCAGTGATTGCTTCGGCGGCCGGCCAGATTCATCGCGTGTTTGCATGGGATCGCCGCACCGGGGCTCGTTTCCTTGTGGATACCGGGGCTGAGGTGAGCGTTCTTCCCCCTTCGAATGATGATATCCGCTATGGTAAACGCAGCCCCCTCCTCACCGTGGCAAATGGGACTCCAATCCGCTCGTATGGGGTGCGCACGCTCTCCCTCAACTTCGGCGATGGCCGCTTCTCATGGCCATTTGACATTGCGGATGTGTCCCAGCCGTTGCTGGGTGCGGACTTTCTACGGGCACATTCCCTGCTCGTGGACATCAAGCGGCAGCGTTTGGTACACTTCATCACTTTGGAGCCTGTTTCCCTCCGCGTGGGCGACCCGGTTGTGCTGCCTGATGGGCCCCTGTCATCCGTGGACGTTACGTTCTCGCGTATACTGGCCGACTTCCCCGAAATCCTCGACCCCCAGTTCCGCTCCTCCGCCCTGAAGCACGGGGTGGAGCATCACATTCCCACCACTAGCCCGTCCCTGCACGCCCGGGCGCGGCGTCTTCTACCGGACAAGCTCCGTCTCGCTCAGGAGGAGTTCGGCCTTATGGAGTCACTGTGGGTGTCCCCGCTCCATATGGTCCCCTAGGCAGACGATGGCTGGCGCCCTTGCGGAGACTACCGTCGGCTTAATGATGCCACCATCGCTGACAGGTATCCGGTCCCCCACATTCAGGACTTTAACGCACACCTGGCTGGGGCCGCAGTATTTTCCAAGGTCAATCTGGTGCGTGGCTACAATCAAATTCCCGTCCACCCTGATGACGTCCCCAAGACGGCCATCGTGACGCCATTTGGCCTTTTCGAATTTGTCCGTATGCCGTTTGGACTTAAGAATGCTGCGCAGGCCTTTCAGCGGCTTATGGACTGCGTGTGCCGTGGCCTGGACTTTGTTTCGTTTACCTCAATGACATTTTGGTGGCAAGCCGCTCGAGACAGGAGCATGCGCCTATCTCCGCCAGCGCCTCAGCAATCATGGGCTGGCCATCAACATCGCCAAATGCCGTTTCGGGGTGACGTCCATCAATTTCCTGGGCCACCATGTGACTCCGCAAGGGGCACTGCCGCTCCCGGACAAGGTAGACACGGTGCGCCATTTTCCACGCCCGACCACCGTGAGGGGCCGCCAGGAGTACGTTGGGATGGCGGCCTTTTATCAGCGATTTATGCTGTCTGCAGCCAGGATCATGCTCCCGCTGTTCCACCTCATGGCGTGCAAGCGCAAAGAGGTTGAATGGACCGATGACGCGGTGGTGGCGTTCCAACACGCCAAGGGACAGGTACACCGCTCCAGGAGTTCTGCGCCCCTCGCCAGCGGTTCAACCACATCCATGTGGACATTGTGGGGCCGCTGCCGCCTTCTCGGGGCTTCACCCACCTCCTGACCGTGGTCGACCGTTTCACGCGGTGGCCGGAAGCAGTTCCACTGGCAGACACATCTGCCACTACTTGTGCCCGAGCTTTGGCGGCACACTGGATTGCCAGATTCGGAGTGTCGCTCGACATTACATCTGACCGGGAGCCTCAGTTCACATCTGAACTGTGGTCGGCCATGGCTCGCCTACTGGGGGTTAACCTGCACCGCACCACGGTGTACCATCCGCAGGCGAACGGCCTGGTGGAGCGCTTCCACCGCCAGCTCAAGGCTGCCCTGAAGGCCCAGCTCGTTGACCCGGACTGGGTCGACGCGTTGCCGTGGGTTTTACTGGGCGTCCGAACTGCGCCCAAAGAGGACTTGGCCACCTCCTCAGCTGAATTGGTGTACGGGGCCCCGCTGACAGTGCCCGGTGAGTTTATTCCTTCAGCACAGGGTCAGGCGGAACAACCATCGGCCGCCCTGCAATGCCTTCGGGTGACGGTGGGCAACCTGGCACCGGTGCCAACGTCTCGATACAGTTCGGTTCAGCCGCACGTCCCTTCCGCTCTGCAGGACTGCCCGTTTGTTTTCCTGCGCCGGGATGCACCTTCAGCGGCCGTATGAAGGACCATTCAGGGTTCTCAAGCGTGGCTCTGCCACCTTAGTTTTGGACATGGAGGGTCGTCCTGAGACGGTCTCCATTGTGCGGCTGAAGCCGGCGCATGTGGACATTAGCCAGTCGGTTCTACTGGCACGGCCTCGTCCTCGGGGTCATCCTACATCCCAGCCCTTACCCCCAGCGTCTCCGCAGCCTTCTTCGCCTGACAGAGTTCGATTCCTGCGACCACCGTGGTGCACACATGGGCTGGTCGTCTCATACGTCCCCCAGTCCGTTTCGTGCCTCAGGTTCTTGGGGGGGGGGGGTCCTGTGGGGGTGCCCGGGGATTAGGCCACTCCCTGGATCATCCCCCTCGGCACTGGTTGGATAGGGCTGGGGGAGGGACTGTTGCTACGGGGTTTGCCCGAAGGGGCTAGTTAGAGAACTCGTGGGTTAGACTGAAGAGAGAATGGATGTCCTGTTGCTGGATTAAATTACTGTTAATACTTACCTGGCGTCTTGCCTTAGTCCAACCGCGTCCAGACCCACTACATAAGTTTACTTTTGCAAAGCAAAGGTAGTATTTTAAATTCTGCTAGATTTCTGCTAATATTTGCTCAACAGCAACTCCTACTGGCATCAAAGATGTGGAAAAGCTGAAATTAATTCAGAATTGATCTGCAGTGCTCTGTCCTCCAGTGTTTGAGAGCCTGCTGGTAGTTACTATTAAGATTTACATGTGTATAACAGTAACTTGAATGAAGTACCAGAGGTTACAATCAATCATTAAATCATACCATTGCAAAGGACTCGATGCCTTGAGGTGGTGGGAGAGGAAAATTGAGAAGAGAATTAGAAAGGTAAAACTAGCTTGAAGCACAATTTAAATTCTGCTGGCAAACTGATACTGAAATTGTTAGACAAGTAAGCAATAGCACAATTCAAAAGGAAATATATCAGATGATGACTGATATGGTTGCTGGTCAGATCAGTGAACTGGAAACCAAACCGGAAATTTATTAACATTGCAAATCAACTGAAAGACAACAGAAAAGAAGCTCAATTTGACTGGCTGTCAAATGCAGCTGCAAGTAGTCTCTCTGGAAAAGTCACCTTGTTTCCAAGGCAGAATCTTAATTTGGAGAAACTGCCGTAATAATAATCCAATACTTTGAATTATACAACCTGAATTACTTTGTTCTCATAGGCTTTTACTCAGGGACATTCAGATCCCTTAATACCATAGATATTCATTACCACATATTAAGTTCAGCATCCACAATAATTTCAACGGAAAAAATTAAATACATAATCTATCTCCCTCACATTGAAGATGACTATTTTATAATAGAACATAGAACAGTACAGGACACAAAGTGTTGGAGTAGCTCAGCAGGTCAATCAGCATCTCTGGAGAACATGGATACATGACGTTTTGCGTCAGTACCCTTCATCACAGTTACTCCTGCACTTTGTGTCCTCTTGTGTAAACCAGCATCTGCAGTTCCTTGTTTCTACAGAGAACAGTACAGCACAAGAACAGGCTCTTCAGCCCACAATTTCTGCGCCAAACATGATGCAGAGTTAAACTAATCTCATCTGCCTGCACATGATCCATATCATTTAATTCCCTGGGTATCCATGTGTCACTTTAAAAAAACTCTTAAATGCCAGTATTGTATCCATCTCCACCACCACCCCTGGCACCCACCACTCGGGTAAATAACTTTCCCACCATGGTTAGCCACCAGTAGTTGCAGCAGGAATTGGGTGCAAGTGCATGTGTTATCCCCAAGTGCAAGTGTTCAGCAAAATGGTCCTGCTTCTGGATTTAAGATTGGTTTTATGGCTCTTTAGAAATTTTCCATTTTTATCCCAAGTTGCACACAAAGTCCGAGGGAATGAGGGAGAAAGCGGTGAGAAAATAGGGCTGAGTAGATTTTCCAGGAACCTAACCAGCTTGTAAGTGTTCATTTGCACCTGGTATTTTGGGAGACCATTTTGCTTTTAGCAGCAGGTCACAGGGAGAGATCTGAGATAATGGTGACTAGTTGACCAGTAACATAGCAATGTATAGTAACATAGTTGCCACCTAAGCTTCTGCATAGATCTTCAGATTTAATTAGTAATTTAATGCATACTTACTAAAGAAGATGGATGACAATGATTCTCATTTAATTGAAACTGTTCTTCCTCTCACAGCAGTACCCCATACTGCGATTAAAGGAAAAATGTTTTATTTAAAAAATCAGAGCTGCTAGAGATTGCATTTTCAAATTGTTACAACCACTACTCTTCTTGTACCAGTCAACCTCAGTGAGAAGCTGTAACATCACTTGGCTTCTCTGCCTCGTGACCATCTGATGCATCAGCTGGTCATTCTCCAATTCTCATTGCTTCCCTGGGCAGAATGTTTAGACACCCCTGTGTTCTTTATCTACAGTGGTGCATTTACTGTATTTGACTTCTGGCCCTACATTTTCTCAGACATGTTTTCTCAAATCTTGTCCCTTTCCTCCCAAAGTCCCTTACCAGGATATAATTGTGATGCCCAAGTGGCTATGTCTCATAATGAGTGAAAGCTGACTGTGTGCCCTTCATGGAAATCAGTCATTCTATTCCTGTTCTCACTCGATGTCACACATTGCCCATTCGTACTAAGTCAGGTCCAACATCAAACAGTCATGCACTTCTCAAATGCACTAATTTATAGATAAATCACATCTCCGAAGGGAGCCATTTGGCCCATCATGTTTGTGCTGGTTGTAAAACAGATATTAAATCAATTCTGACTTTCCAGCACTGGGTCCATCACTTTGCATATAGTTCGCAGCTCTTCAAGTGCACAACCAAGTCATGTTTAAAGGTGGTGAGGGCTTCTGTCTACATTTTTTTAAGGTAAAATCCCACCTCTTTTTGGGTGAAAGGAAGTTTCTTCAGAGTTTACTCTTACCGAGGAAGTGTTATGCTGATAGAAGAAGCTTTTGGACAAGATATTTAGCCATGGCCACATCTTTTATTTCAGGTGAACACACAAGACTTCTTTCCTGATATGCTAATCAATTTCCCTCTCAACCAACATCAGAAAATCAAATTGTCTAAAATTTAAATCATAAATGTTTGAAGGACCTTTCTTAGACAAGTTGGCTACTGGCTTTCCACACATGAGAACAGTGGCTACCCCTAACTAAATCAATATGGGATTTGGAAAAGTCACGAAAAATGCAATTTAAAAGCAGCAAATACATGTTTTTTCTTCTGGCCTAGTATAATCAGGATTTAGTAACAAAAACTGTGGAAGTGCCATTAATACACCTTCACACCTACAAATACAACCAGACTTGAAAACTGTATACAAGGCAGCTCTCCGTGCAAGTTATTATGAAAGGATACTGCATTTTAGGTTTAGACAGAAAACGATTCGCTGCTTGTGTTTTAGCATCTGTACATTACACAGGAATGTGATCATATGACATTGCTACAGCAAGGAATGAGGAAGAGGATATGTTTGTCTATATCCATCTGTGTGGATCAATTGTGTTTGCACCTCTCTTTAATTCTCATGTGTTTGTATTTTTCTCTTAAACATGTTCCAAATATTTTTAAGTGAAGTCTTCATCATAATACCAGTTGAAGTAAGACTGTAATAAATTAATGGAGAAGAGCAAATATTATATCTGGAGCCAAGCAAGTCAACGCAATATTCTAGGCCTAGAACGTTTTGTTTATAGCTTTAACCCAGGAGTAACCCAATGACTTAATTAGATGACTTAAATAATGACAAGACCAATGCTTTCCCTGCTGAGCTTCTGAACGTGATTCTTCATACTGGACAAAGATCTGGCCAAATGAGTACAAAATGGAAAAAATGTGATGTGATTATTTTGACAGGAACAAATAAAGCATTTAATTTGTGAGATTTGCACAAGATTTGTATGCAGGTACAATTGAAAACAAAAAAGCTTCACTTGCATAAGACATTAGTAAACCCTCATCTGGAATACTGTGTACAGTATATTTGTTTTAATCATGGAAGGATATTGAAAGCAGTTCAAAGGAGGTTTACAATAATAAACAATAGTCAGAAGAAGTGTACTGACCTGAAACATCTTCTGTTCATTTCCCTCCACAGATGCTGCCTGATCCACTGAGTTCCTCGAGCGGTTTGTTTTTCACTTTACAATAGTAATACCTGGAATCAACAGATAGTCTTGTGAAGAAAGATTGGACAGGATGGTTTTGATACATAAACATACATAAGGAGCAGTGACAGAGTAGCTGAGGAGAGAATTTTCCTCGTGTGAGAGTCTTATAAGGCAAAGGTAGATATATTATTGATAAGCAATGGAACTGAGATTGTTATCAGTGGGGTGGGGGGTAATGGTGAGTACCCTTTTCCTGTTTCTAATACCTGTATATACTGTATGTAACAGATAATTGATTAGCATGGTAGGAAAGGGCAAGAACTTTGCAAAGTGCTGATAGGACAGTTTTTCCTTTTCCCTGAAAATGTATCACATAAACTAATTTATAGCAAGCAACAAATGGTCATAAGAGACAGACTGGACACACATTGTACAAGCACAAAGGAGAGGTTGTGTCAATCAATTGCCAAAGGTTAGATTTTGTAAAATAAAAATGTTCAGGGCTAAACTTTAAGAACCAAAGACAGTTATCACCTGCAGATTTAGGAACTAACTCCTTTGAGTGATCACCAGGGTGATTGTTTTCAGGATCAGACTCAATGGTGAATAGAGTTAAAGCTGTTTAAAATTGTTTGGAGAGTGTTTATGTTAGTGCAGAGTGTTTATATTATTTATTTATAATATTGGCTTGCATTGTGTGTGCTGTTTTATATTGCATCAGTAGTGTTTACTTCAGTGAGTCTTGTTTTGCACTTTCCCATCTGGATGGGTTCTGGCTGAGCTCAGAATAGGTACCAGGTACAACTTCCTGCAGGACAGAATAATGGTGGAGCTAGATGTACAACACACAACCCAAGAAACTGAACTAGGCTACCTGCTTCCTCATGCCTGCTTAGCTATTTGTTATGGCTAATCTTTTATATCAGCATCACTTTTCCGCACTAAATATGGATTCAGTGTAGGGAGGTGATGCAAAGGTAAAGGATTAGCTATAATCTTAACAAATACACCCAACATTCAAAAAGCCACACTTTTTACTTGATTCTACTTGCCTCCAGTTCTCTGAATATACGGTGCTCTCCATAATGTTTGGGACACAGACCCATAATTTATTTATTTGACTCTATACTCCACAATTTGAGATTTGTAATAGAAAAAAATCACATGTGGTTAAAGTGCACATTGTCAGATTTTAATAAAGGCCATTTTTATATATTTTGGATTCACCATGTAGAAATTACAGCAGTGTTTATACATAGTCCCCCCATTTCAGGGCACCATAATGTTTGGGACACAGCAATGTAAATGAAAGTAGTAAAGTTTATATTTTGTTGCATATCCTTTGCATGCAACGACTGCTTGAAGTCTGCGATTCATGGACATCACCAGTTGCTGGGTGTCTTCTCAAGTGATGCTCTGCCAGGCCTGTATTGCAGCCATCTTTAGCTTATGCTTGTTTTGGGGGCTAGTCCCCTTCCGTTTTCTCTTCAGCATATAAAAGGCATGCTCAATTGGGTTCAGATCGGGTGATTGACTTGGCCACTCAAGAATTGACCATTTTTTAGTTTTGAAAAACTCCTTTGTTGCTTTAGCAGTATGTTTAGGATCATTGTCTTGCTGTAGAATGAAGCGCCGGCCAATGAGTTTTGAGGCATTTGTTTGAACTTGAGCAGATAGGATGTGTCTATACACTTCAGAATTCATTATGCTACTACCATCAATAGTTGTATCATCAATGAAGATAAATGAGCCAGTACCTTCAACAGCCATACATGCCCAGGCCATAACACACCCACCACCATGTTTTACAGATGAGATGGTATGCTTTGGATCTTGGGCAGTTCCTTCTCTCCTCCATACTTTACTCTTGCTATCACTCTGATATAAGTTAAACTTCATCTCATCTGTCCACAAGACCTTTTTCCAGAACTGTAGTTGCTCTTTTAAGTACTTCTTGGCAAACTGTAACCTGGCCATCCTATATTTGTGGCTAACCAGTGGTTCGCATTTTGCAGTGTAGCCTGTTCATGGAGTCTTCTGCAGACAGTGATCATTGACAAATCCACACCTGACTCCTAAAGAGTGTTTCTGATCTGTTGGACAGGTGTTTGGGGATTTTTCTTTATTATAGAATTCTTCTTTCATCAGCAGCGGATGTCTTCCTTGGCCTGCCAGTCCCTTTGCGATTAGTAGGCTCACCAGTGCACTCTTTCTTCTTAATTATGTTCGAAACAGTTGATTTTGGTAAGCCTGAGGTTTGGCTGATGTCTCTAACAATTTTATTATTTTTTCTCAGTCTCATTATGGCTTCTTTGACTTTCATTGACACAACTTTGGTCCTCATGTTGATAAACAGCAATAAAAGTTTCCAAAGGTGATGGAAAAACTGGAGGAAAGACTGGGTGCTGAGAGCTCTCTTACATCTGCATTAAGGAGGCAATTAAACACACCAGAGCAATTACAAACGCCTGTGAAACCATGTGTCCCAAACATTATGGTGCCCTGAAATGGGGGGACTATGTATAAACACAGCTATAATTTCTACATGGTGAAACCAAAATGCATAAAAATGGTCTTTAATAAAATCAGACAATTGTGCACAGGCAATATTTCTATACATAAGGAATCACGAGTAGTCACGAGTAGTCACGGGTTCAGCTAATCACACAGTCAGCACATCTCCTGCACCGGTTCTTATCGTGTCTAGAACAGACTTGTTTTTTCTGCAGTTTTACTCGGTATCGAGCCTCATCCCTTTTTAGTCACAACACCATTTGCTGTTTTGCAAAACCTCCTGTTATTGATTAGCTAGCAATTCTCCCCAGTCACGTACACATTAACAGTTAAACCCCCATCTACATTCTCTCCTTTTATCATAACATGATAATCTCATTCAGAGTCCCCATGAAGTACAAAGTGGTCGGAGACATCCTATAATAAAGATTACAGCGAAGATCAGCACAAAGATTGATCTATAATGTAATATTGATCCCCAAAATCCACCAAACCAATGAAAAAGCCACCAGCTACTTCCTTCATTACACCCATGCATCCCACTCCCAATTTTTCTGATCTTATTAACCTCTTCGGATATGTGGGCCGCCAAATTGGTTATGTTGGAGGATTCATAAGGGATGTAGGTGCAACATTCTCACCCTATTTGGCACAGGTTCCCCCTTTTTCGGCCAAAATAAAGTACAGTGCCATGCGATTCTGCAAGGCCATGGTGCGGAGTGCAACCAGCTCGGCCATCATAAAGGAGAGGACTTTCTGGGTATCTGTAAGGGCATCCGATGTTTCATTAGCCAGTTTCTCCATAGCCGAGGCCATGTTGATCAGTTCTCGTGAGGCACGGGCCGTCCCATCGAAGGGAAAGGCAATCATCCAAAACTGTTCTCAGACTCGGATATGCCTCGTTTAGACCGTAAGGGGAAGGATAACTTGGTCAGTTGTGGCACCATACGCATGTGGGGCACCACGAAGGCCTGGTAACAACACTCATGCCATGGTTTGGGCCTTCCCCACGATCCCATGTCACCAGGTGGCATTCCTGGTAACCAAGGGTAAGCCCATGAATCACATACCAAATAAGTTCCATTAAGGGGTCTAGGAGGGTCTGTATCTGTCATGATGTCACAGGAGTTGTTTACCAGAAACACACCGCTTCCCTGGGTATTGCAATAATAAGTGCACCCTTCTTATTAGGGTGGGGGCGAGTTAATTTTAGTCGTGTTATCTTCGAGATTCTAGTCTCATTTTCTTTCCAGCTTGGTTTAAACAGGGGATTGATTCCTGACTCTGCGCCTAATTTATATAACACCCATTAGTCTGTTTGGTTCAGGAAACATCAGGCTGCCATATCCTCATTTTTGTTAAAGGGGATGGCCAACAAGGGTATTCCTCCCCCACTGTTATGAGAGATATGGGTGTATACCCAACAAGCACTCACATTTGCGTGGGAAGCAAATTCATAACTCATAGATAAAAATACATTCTCCCCCTGTATTGCATTAAGTCCGGGCAGGGAGAGTAAGCTTAGGAGTAGTATTGTCCTCATTCTGTGTTGTCGTTGGTGGGCCGATTCAATAGCAGTCCATCAAGTCTACCCAGCGAGGATAATCTTTGACCTTAACCGCAGTGGGGGTAGTTAGGAGCACCTGGAACGGTCCTTTCCACCGTGGTCTTAACTTCCTCCGATCCCAATTTTGGATGAGGACGTAGTCACCCGGCCATACCGTTCATTCTTCAGGGGTGTCAGTCGTCGCCCTTTCTGTTTCACGAACCTGGAAATGCAAGACTCAGTCTTCTTCTGGGTCTTGTAGATCTCGGCAGGGAACCAGATCAACCTCAGACGAGGGACCACGGTGTTCCTGGGAACTCACTCAGGAGTTCAGACTCAATGGATCTGATAGTGCACTTTTTGCTCCCCTCAAGGTCCCAGCCGCCCCGTGGCCACTTACTCAGTCGTCGGAGATGGTCCCTGCTAATTCCTTGCGACTACGCCAATGTTAAAGCTCGCCCGCGCTCTGGAATAATAAACACCGTCAGACACTGATACTCATTGTAAAAACACAACTTTATTACTATCGAGAGTGGGAGAGTCACTGCGAGTATGGTCACATAGTAGTGAGTAGTCACGGGTTCAGCTAATCACACAGTCAGCACATCTCCTGTGTCTAGAACAGACTTGTTTTTCTCTGCAGTTTTACTCGGTATCAGGCCTTTTCCCTTTTTAGTCACAACACCCGTGGCTGTTTTGCCAAACCTGTTATTGATTAGCTAGCAATTCTCCCCAGTCAAATACACATTAACAGTTAAACCCCCATCCTCCTTTACACATGTTGCTGTTGTATAACACATATAACACGTTGGTGAGGCCACATTTAGAGTATTGTGTTCAGTTCTGCGCACCATGTTATAGGAAAGAATGTTGTCAAGCTGGAAAGGGTACAGAGAAGATTTTCGGGGATGTTGCCAGGACTAGAGGGTCTGACCTATAGGGAGAGGTTGAGTAGGCTGGGACTCTATTCCTTGGAGGGCAGGAGGATGAGGGGTGATCTTATAGAGGTGTATAAAATCATGAGAAGAATGGATGGGGTAGATGCACAGAGTCTCTTGCCCAGAGTAGATGAGTCGAGGACCAGAGGACATAGGTTTAAAGTGATGGGGAAAAGATTTAATAGGAATTTGAAGGGTAGCTTTTTTCATACAAAGGTGGTGGGTGTATGGAAAAAGTTGCCAGAGGAGTTAGTTGAGACTGGGACTATCCCGACATTTAGGAAACAGTTACACAAGTACATGGATAGGACAGGGACATTGATGGATAGCTGGGACATGTTGGCCGGTGTGGGCAAGTTGGGCCGAAGGGCTTGTTTCCGCAAGGTATCACTCTATGACTCTAGGGTTAACTCGTCCAAAGATCTTCCACTCTCTAATAGAGGATTTGAAAAAAAATACAGACCATTCAGCCCACTGGTTCGATGCCAAGCTCGCAGAAGAAAAAAGAATCCCTCCTCTTATTTCCCTGTACTCTTCCAGTGCATTTCGTCTCAAACGATGGGAATTCCCTCGAATTCCCCATCGTCCCGAGTGACCATCTCCTCATTCTGACACGGCGAATCCCAGGTTGCCCCCCATTTTGCCACACCCTGAACAATTAGTGCCCCGAAACGGATAAAGCGAACCAACTGTTGCCAAAATCAGTTCCAAGGTTACATCCTCTCAGAAATGACAGCAGGTAGCCGCTGCAGACACTGAGTGGGGCATTAATATAAAACACGAGAGAAGATACAAGAAATTGAAGAGATTGGGTCCCTCTTTTTTTTCCCCCCCTCTCATAATTACCACCCGAGAACTTCCACGGTTTACTCACAGCAGCCTGCTGCACAAGTGGACCGTTTTATGTTGGTTATTTCTGACACGGCGCTGCCCATTTTATGCCGACTGGTGGATCATTGCGCGAGTTTATCTACAAGTCCTCTCTGAAGAAGGTGGCTCGACCCGAAACGTCGCCCGTACCTTCTCTCCAGAGACGCTGCCTTGTCTCGCTGAGTGGGTGAGTTAGTTACACCCTCCCTGTGTCTGTCCTTCTTCACTTTCGGGGCAGGTGCTGGGACTTCAACCTCCAGAAGACACCGCGCGGCGCGACCCACCCCCTCCCTCCCTCCCTCCACCCACCCGTTCGCTCTCCCGCCGAGTGAGCGAGCGAGGGCGAGCGCGCGCCGCTGACAGGTCACCTGCTCCACGAGCCCAGCGGCGCGAGTGCGGTTCAAACGCTCGCTCGCGATCGGACGGTTGACATCTGGAGCAGACGCGACGCGGCTCCGCTCCCTCCTCCAGCCCCGCACAACTTCCAGCAGACCTGAGAGAGAGGGCGAGAGAGAGAGAGAGAGAGAGGTGGTGGAAGTTTTATTCTAATCCGGTGTCTTCAGGTGATCCCCGCAGCGACTACGAAGAAATAGCTGAAGATGGGAGCTTCGCGCCCCGGGATCCTGCAGCGGCTTTTGATCCTCATTCTGGGGATGGGGATGCAAGGTGAGGGATGTAGTTATTGCTGCTGTTTTATTGTGGTGATGGAGGGAGAAACATCTTCCAACTTTTCTCATGTATTTGGTGTGAACAGTGCAATTCGGGGTGAAAGTTCAGTTCCCACTCCCTCCCTCCCAGGTTTTTATTTAATGAACCTGTTTGTATTCCTGCCTTAAACCAGTTTCTTTCTCCCCGTGGCGGGCGGGGTACTGATGTACTGCTGCTGACAAGCAGGACTTTTGTTGATCATACATTGTGTTCTTTACAAACGACATCAGTTCCTCAACCCCCACCAGGCTCGTTTGTAGGTCGATTGGAGGAGAAGGAGAGAGGGAGGGATGGGCGGGGCGGGGGTCGCAGGGAAGACAGCGAGAGAAACTTGTTTATCTGGCCCTGCTGGTGGGACACCTGCAAAACGTGCAGATCGAATAGCCATTTGAAAACTATCTTAGGAAAAGGGTTCAGCGCCATTGCAAAGTAATTGAGGTCCGGTTATTGCTTTCTTGAGGGACTCATTAAAAAATATGTCCCGTTGTCTATGTGTATACATTCTGGTGTATATTAAGTGAAGTTGTTCTTTGTTTAGGGACTGACTAAAGTAGCAACGCTCGCTGCCATATGTGTCAAATTCAAACCGCAGCGCTGGGCTTAACTTTCAAATTTTCGCACGTCTTCATATTTTATATTCGTGACCTGAGTGATTCTTTGGCAGATGGCGAATACGTTATTTATTTCTGTAGCGACAAGCCCCTTGTGTAATTGGCGGCGAGGCGGTGCCGAAGCTTTGACATGTTGCTCAGAGTTTATTGGCGGGTCAGTGATCAGTGAGCAAGGAATGCAGTGTTACTCCGACAGTTCCTGCCTGCGGCTCCCTACTCCGTGACACTGACAAGTCGTGCAACCTCCTCCCAGCCCGGACACGCTGGCAAGGTCATGATCCTGGTCCCAAACAGTACCTAAAGATTTTCATCTTGGAGAGATGTAACCCAGGTCGAGGGAGAACTGATTTGTCAAATGTCGGAATGGTTAATTGTTCCGCATTTGAACGTCTTCCATTTGTTTTCTTCCATTTAATTTTTTTGAAAAGTTGGGTATTGCGGTTTTTATTTTGTTACTTCCGTGGGAGTAGGGCAGCTAGGAAGACGGACACCAACCAGTGTGTGGCAGATTGTGAACAGCCTCCTGTCAAGACAAGTACAAATTTCACACGGGTTGCCAAGAGTAGGAGATCGTTTGGATAATATCTTTGATCAAGAAGCGAGAAAGAAAATGAGACATGTTCCCTTCCGAATTTTCCTGTAATATTTATCTAAGTGGAATGAATTTAAATCTGCGAGAGACTTTCTCAGTCCCCTTAAATTAAACTGATAAGGAGGACAGTAGGAAGGTGTTAGCGGCCGGGTAGCCGAACAAGATTGCTTTTAAGCAGACAAAATGCGTAGAAAGGAACTGCAGATGCTGGTATAAGTTCGAATGAGGTGTGTTTGTTATTCTTAAATTAATATTCAATTTCATGATATTTGTCATTAAGGAAATTTAATTCGTGCTTGAGTAAAACCATTCACTGCCGACAGTTATATTTTTGAATAGTCCTGGTCATAAAACATTGCAAAGAAATGAAATAACATGGTGAGAACGTTAATTAGGGCTGAAAATGTTGGAGCTAAATAACGAATGGTCCAGGGTCAATGAAGGGAAAAGAGGAATCAATGTTTAATCAGAATGCCCAAGGCATACATCTAAAATATGAACTAAAATTTATTTTTGGTTATGACATATTTGCTCTACGTTCATTCACATCATATGCTTTTTTTGAAATTCACAACAACAATGCACTGTTAAGTGCATTAAGTCTAATAGTTAAAGTTTCATTTCCTAACAATCTATATCTGTATATATTGCATCCTATTTGGCAAAAAATATGCATTTTTCTGTCTAGTTTTGATTTACGTTGCGGTCAATTTTGCACAGTTAATGCATTGCCGAGAATAATCTGTTTTCCAATCATAGCATTATGCTAAGTATCTTGATTACTCCAAGGTTGTTTCTGTCTTTTTGCTGGTTTCCAGCATATTGAATTCAGTAGAAGATGTATTGGAAGAATAAATAATTATTGAAAATAGACAATAGGTGCAGGAGTAGGCTATTTGGCCCTTCGAGCCAGCACCACCATTCAATGTGATCATGGCTGATCATTCTCAATCAGTACCCCGTTCCTGCCTTTTCCCCATACCCCCTGACTCCGCTATCCTTGAGAGCTCTATCTAGTTCTCTCTTGAATGCATTCAGAGAATTGGCCTCCACTGCCTTCTGAGGCAGAGAATTCCACAGAGTTACAACTCTCTGACTGAATTGATGGAATAACAATTAAAATATTTTGTTTTTATTATATTACACCCTGTTACATTGAACAAAAAACAATTATAACAGCCTATTTTACATTTCTTCTGGTCATGTCCTGAAGGTTATACATGTGTACATCAAAACTTGTCTGATAGAAGATCAGTCACCTCAATGTTAACTCTCTTCCATTACCTAAATGTTTTGAGTATTTTCTTATTTCAGATTCCCAGAGTTCATCGTATTTCTTTCTATCTTGTACACGTATTCTCATCTCAAATCAATTCCCCTGAAAATGCTATATGAAAGTCATCTACTGTGGACAATTGTCTAGCCATCTATCAAGAATTTATTTAAGTTCAGCTTTCAACTTTTCTTGAAAACATACAAGAATGGATATTTTTTTCTCAAAAGAACCCTGTAAGAATTGTATTGGTCATTCTCATGTTTACAATTGTGTTTGAAATATTCAATATTGTCTTCAAATGGAATAGTAGGAAATATGAAGTAAATGGAGATGGCTGCAAACAAAATAACAGAAAATTACCTTACCTAGAGCAATACATCTGCAGTAATGTTTCATCAGGACAAGTATGAAGCTAAAACAAAATATTTTTCCTCAATAGATTTTTCAGGTTGGAATCCTCTTTAGACAAACATTTCAAGGATTTGTCATACTTCAATTTTGCTCATAGTGTTATGTGACATAGTAAGATTGTCATGATCTGTTAGAACCTATACCACCTAGAAGCAGAACATAGAGCCTCTTAAAACGGTGGCATGTTCTGTAACCTGGCAACCGCAGAAAGCGATCTTAGCATCATGCTCAAGTGCTGGGCCTGGGGATTTGTTAGTGTGATGCAAGTAGACTGTGTTCAGTTCTCAAAATATAGGGATAGCAATATAAATGATAATACAATAAATTACAGAAAGAACAATGCATTGGCTTTCCTTCAGTCTCTGTTGAACATTCCCTTCTGCAATGTGGCTTTTGATTTGGTGTTCCTTTGCCCAGTTCAATTGTTGTTGCCACTCTGTATTTTGTTGGCAGTCAGGTGCTCCAGCCTCAAAACTACAATGCCCATGGCTGTGAAATCTTAACGATTTGTAAACGGAACCTTTAAATGGATGTTAAATTTGCCTTGAGATTTTTTACAATTGATTTTGCTAGTATGGATTATAGAGATTTGGATACACTGTCCTCAGTATCGGTATTGGCTAAATCCTGTCAGCCAATATTAGCTTTAATGTTTAAACTTGCTCAATGGGGATGAGAGCATATTGGTACAACAGCAGTCCAGGAATTGGTGCTGGCAGATTGGGTCAACAACGGCATGAAGGAATGAGGATAGCTGCCAAAACAAGATAGCAGAGCATTTAACAGTTACGATGCCCTGAATTTGGATGTTGAAGAGCATAAATAGATGTTAAATGTCTTTTTTCCATCTTTGTGAAACAGTACTGTATGTTTTCTAAATACTTCCTACAATATTCAACACAATTATTTAACTCTTACAATTTAATATAGGCATTTTATTTGAAGTGTCTCTTCATTTAAAGAAAATGAACTCTATTAAGAGTTTCTGTTGTCTTTTCACATTCAGTTCAGGACATTCAGTGACAAGCTGGATAGACAGTAAGACTGCCAGAGCAAAACTGTGTGTGTTCTGATTGTATCAGACATATCAGAGATATGTTCTGAGATATTCATGGCAGAGTGAAACAAATCATACCATATCTTTTGATTTACCCCCTTCTCAAAGACTACAATACACAATTTGTGATTTTTGCAGTCTCAATTTGTGTAAATCTCCATTTGAGGTGTGAGGGGAACATTTTCATCTTCTCCCATCTCAACCCTGATATCCAATTTAGAAACTTTAATCCTTCCTCAAAGCTCGGTGTTCAGAGAAATTATTGCCCACATTTCTGTATTCATTCCTATCAAATTTCAAAGCTCTGGATTGTTTTCAGATGTATATTATTCCTTGAGTTTCCATTTAATATTGTTGTGTATTCTGTATGCTTTCTCAATTGGCTTGGCGACATATACTGCAATCTTCAAACATTTGGTTGTGCACTGCTTAATTTATAATTTGGTGCAAAATTTGCTGAGGCCTAGAAAGCAGAGAGGGGTAGTGAAAGGTTGAAGTTTCATATAATGTCTAAATGATCAGGATTGAATATTGGAAGTATACACAAACTTTGTGAATTAAAGCCTCATTTGTTAGAGTTAATAAAACACATGCTGAGCCACAAATACCTCACGTCATCATAAGCTGCTGCTTTTAAACACATGGGTCTCTCTTGAAGGTCAGTAAAGTCCTCTATCAATGGAAGGTTGTGGCAGCTGGTCTGCAGAGCAAGTTTATGGTGAATTCAATTGAAATTCCCTTAATATTGAACGTCTTGTGCACTTTGTAATCTTTGTTCCACTCCTGCAAGGTGTCACACCCAGGTTACGAAACATACTCTGTGTTGATTCTCCATTAACATTTCAACTATTCACATTAATCTGCACCTGTAACCAATCCGTCTGAAGAAGGGTCTCAACCCGAAATGTCACCACTTCCTTCTCTCCAGAGATGCTGCTTGTCCTGCTGAAGTTACTCCAACATTTTGTGTCCACCAATCTGTCTCTGTTCTTCTGAGGTAAGGTCATACCACAGTATGCATTTGCTACAATGCCAAGTTTTACATTACATGCAGAGTATAAAATTGTATTCCCAATGTTCAAGTTCTGGTCATGTATACAAACCAGGAAAATAAAAATTAACTGTTGGGAGCACATTTTATTCATTACTATGGTTTGCCTTTTATCTTTCAACGAATTTCTTATCGGTTTTAATATTTTGAAGTTTATCGAAACTGTCCCTTTAATACCAGCTCCAATATATATCTCATGACGTACTTTATCATTACCTCTTGAAAGTCCATGGTTACAATACCTGCTGCACTCTCTCACTGTCCAAGTAGTCTATGTTTATGCATGATTAGCTTTAGCACATACGTGATAGTAGTACCATATTAATTTGTGTTTCTCCAAGCAAGAATTAATTCTGTCTTTGACAAAGATTTCTGATTATGTTTGCACCACTGATGTTTGTATGATTTTCCAATAGTTATTAGCTTTCATAGTATTATAGAAACTTTATAACAAAAAAGGGCATGCAAGCTATTGTGTCCTTGCTGGGTGAAAATAAGTTACTTGGTCTAATATCAACATTCAATAGTAGGTCTGTGGTTCTTTAGATTACACCACAAATGCATATCCCTGTATCTTTTAAGTGTACATGAAGGTTTCTGCCTCTGCCATTCCTTTTGAACAGGAATGTAACATTTATTGAACATGTCATTGGACATGTTTTGGATCTCCAAGTATCAAGCATATTTATACATCATGCTACATTTTTTTAACCAACTTCAGCATTACAAACTTCACAGAATCCCACTAAACACTTTTTAGATCTCTTCCTCTATTATTCTCAACATCAGTTTGCAAGTTCCTTCAAATTTATCTATCTCAAATCTCAATAACATCCTTCAGCCTAAGTTACAGGTGCTCCTCAACTTATGATGGGGTTATGTTCGAAGTTATTTGAACAGAACAAATTTGAGTGGCACCAGATCTGAACTTTGCAATAGAACTCTACCTATTTCAGCCTCATAGGAAGGAACTGCAGATGCTGGATTGCGCCGAACATGTTAGAGGTGTATAAAATCATGAGAGGAATAGATCGGGTAGACACAGAGTCTCTCGCCCAGAGTGGGGGAAATTGAGAACCAGAGTTCATGGGTTTAAGGTGAAGGGGGAAAGATTTAATAGGAATCATCATCATCATCATATATATACAGCCGGAAACAGGCCTTTTCGGCCCTCCAAGTCCGTGCCGCCCAGCGATCCCCGCACATTAACACTATCCTACACCCACTAGGGACAATTTTTTACATTTACCCAGCCAATTAACCTACATACCTGTACGTCTTTGGAGTGTGGGAGGAAACCGAAGATCTCGGAGAAAACCCACGCAGGTCACGGGGAGAACGTACAAACTCCTTACAGTGCAGCACCCGTAGTCAGGATCGAACCTGAGTCTCCGGCGCTGCATTCGCTGTAAAGCAGCAACTCTACCGCTGCGCTACCGGAGGGATAACTTTTCCGTACAAAGGGTGGTGGGTGTATGGAACAAGTTGCTAGAGCATGTAGTTGAGGAAGGGTCTATCGGAAGGTTTAAGAAACAATTGGACAGGTACATGGATAGGACATGTTTAGAGGAATATGGGCCAAATGCAGGCAGGTGGGACTAATATAGATGGGACATTTGGGTCATTATGGGCAAGTTGGGCTAGAATGTTATTCTTTACTCTTTTGAACGGGAGTGTAACATTTATTGAACATATTGTTAGACATGTTTTCGATCTCCAAGTATCAAGCATATTTATACATCATGCTACATTTTTTTAACCAACTTCAGCATTGGCCAAAGTGCCTGTTTCCACACTCTATGACTCTGACTCCATGATAGACACAATTTGCTGGAGTAACCTGTCCAGGTCCAGGGAGAGATTCCAGGGAGGAATCTCATAGTCTCTTTCAGTGCAGCATAGTGGCGTAGCTGTAGAGCTACTGCCTTGCAGCACCAGAGACCCAGGTTCAAATCTGACTCTGGGTGCTTGTCTGTACGGAGTTTGCACGTTCTTCCCTTGACCTGCGTGGGTTTTCTCCGAGATCTTCGGTTTCCTCACACACTCCAAAGACTTGCAGGGCCGTATGTTAATTGGCTTGGTATCAATGTAAAATTGTCCCTAGTGTGTAGGATAGTGTAAGTGTGCGGGGATCGCTGGTTAGTGCGGACTAAGTGGGCCAAAGGCCCTATTTTTGCGCTGTATCGCTAAATTAAACTCAATGTGTGTGAAGAATGGTCTCGACCTGAAACATCAGCGATTCCTTTTCTCCAGAGTTGCTGTCTGACCCGTTGAGATACTCCAGCATTTTGTGTCTATCTATGGAAACACTGGGAATGGGGGATGGAGGTAGAAACGGATTGAATCAGAAAACTGAAATTCAAGGGATAGAAGACAATATCAATGGATAAATGCCATCAGAAAGTAATGCGCTGGTTTGGGAGTTGTTAGTATTGGAGGAACATATGCTTACCTTCTAATCTTCATTTCAACTGTCTCAGAATTCTTAATCCAGTCATCATTCTGCCTTTCCTCACCCACCCCATTCTCTATAACGTCTTATTTCCCAGGTAGTTTGGCCCCATGAGCCTTTCACTAATGCACTAAAACAATTGCATTACTGGAAGCTAACATACCTGTTATCTTTCTCAAAGCTTTTGAGTATTGGATGGATTTTCAGTTTATTCAAATATTTGGTGGTTTGATAAACTAATAGTTTTCCTATCAGTGAAATTATGTTATTAGTGTGTAATTACTCAGATTAGCCCTGTATTGCTATAAAATAAGGCCTATGTCTAATGCATTGATCCATAACCTTCTAAATCTTGAGATATTATTTCAATGGTCCTCAATGGTTTCCTCCCTCTTTTCCTTTACGATGGTAGAATGATCTCTTCTGGCCAACCACCTGCATTCAATTGGACCATCTCTGATACCTCCCTCCCCTTTCTTGATCACAACGTATCCATCGCAGGAGATAGGCTACCGACTGATGTCTATTACAAACCCACAGACTCCCACAACTATCTCGACTACACTTCTTCTCACCCTGCTTCCTGCGAAGATTCTATCCCTTATTTCCAATTTCCTCCATCTTTGCTTCATCTGCGTGCAAGATGAGGTGTTCCATACCAGGACATCCGAGATGTCCTCATTCTTTAGGGAACGGGGGTCCCCTCTTCCATCACAGATGTGGCCCTCACACGTGTCTCCTCGGTGCCCCGCAGCTCTGCCCTTGCTCCCCCTCCCCCTAGTTGCAACAGGGGACATCTGGAAGTATGATGTTGTGGCGATCAGTGAAACATGGTTGCAGGAGGGTTGCGATTGGCAATTAAATATTCCAGGATTTCATTGTTTTAGATGTGATAGAATCGGAGGGGCAAGAGGTGGGGGTGTTGCATTGCTTGTCAGGGAGGATATCAGCAGTGCTTTGGCAGGACAGACTAGAAGGCTCGATTAGGGAGGCTGTTTGGGTGGAACTCAGAAATGAGAAAGGCTTAGCAACACTTATAGGGGTGTATGATAGACCGCCAAATAGAGAACGAGAATTGGAAGAGCAAATATGTAAGGAGATAGCAGATATTAGTAGTAAGCACAGAGTAGTGATTGTGGGTGATTTCAATTTTCCGTACATAGACTGGGAATCACATTCTGTTAAAGGGCTGGATGGTTTGGAGTTTGTAAAATGTGTGCAGGATAGTTTTTTGCAGCAATACGTAGAGATACCTACCAGAGAAGGGGCAGTGTTGGACCTCCTGTTAGGAAATGAGACGGGTCAGGTGACGGAGGTATGTGTTGAGGAGCACTTTGGGTCTAGTGATCACAATGCCATTAGTTTCAATATAGGCTGCTCAGCTTCCTCGATCCTCATAGGCCTTGCTCTGGATCAGCCTGTTGTGCCTGCTGTGACCTTTTGATCTCTCTGGGCTCTATGCTCCTTCGCTCCTGCCTGGCATGGCACTGAAGTACTTGGCTGTGAGGCTGCTCCAGCTCAACAACCACTCCACTTCGCCATGCATCTCTGCCATCATCAACCACGGACTTCTACGACGACCCAAATACATCCACAGAGGCTCCGGTCACAAGTTTGTCTACTCCCAGACCGGTCACTCCATCCCTGCACTCTGGTCAGCTGATCGGACTTCCACTCGTCCATTACGTCATCGCAACAACGCACACGAGCGTGCCCCCTGTCTACAAGCCCTGGCTAAATCACCCGTGTCCATCCACACCACACAAAGCAACATGAAGCTCACTCTGCTCAACATCCGGTCCCTCAACAATAAAAGCCTCATTCTGAATGAATTCATCCTGGAAAATAAACTGGACTTCCTCTGTCTGACAGAAACCTGGCAACAACCTCTGGACTACCTCTCACTCAACCTCACTACACCCAACGGATACTCCTACATCAATAAACCACGCTCGGAAGGCCGAGGTGGTGGGATTGCCGTAATTCACCGACAGGACTTCAAGATCAACCTCATCTCCATCTCATCTGCTCCTTCATTTGAACACCTGGCTTTCAAACTCTCTGGCCACACAAAATTAGTCATGGCAGTTGTCTACCGCCCTCCCAAACCACACCCATCATTCCTTTCTGACTTCTCTGACGTTCTGACCCAGTTCTGTTCTCTCTCCCCCTCAATCCTCCTCCTCGGTGATTTCAACATCCATATGGACTCCACTGACTCCACAATAACCGCTGACTTCACTGAAATACTCAACTGCTTTAACCTCACTCAACACGTCAATTTTCCCACCCATAACCGTGGACACATTCTGGACCTTGTCTGCTCCACTGGACTAAATCTACATCACCTCTCTGGCTCCGACCCCACCCTCTCTGATCACTTAGCCATCACCATGTCTGTCAACATTCCCACCCCAGCTCCAAAGCAAAAACGCAAAATCAACTTCCGCAAGCTGAACTCTGTTTCACCTACCTCGCTCTCATCCTCCCTCTCTGAAATAATGTCCATCTCTCCCTTCGTTGACCTCCACAGCCCCTCTGACCTCACTGACTACTACAACCGTACTCTCTCCTCCTGCCTCGACCAGCTTGCACCTATAAAAACCAAAACAGTTTCCTTCACCCACTCTGCTCCCTGGTTTACCCCTGAACTCCACGTGATGAAAACTCATGCCCGCCAACTTGAAAGACTCCGCAACAAAACAGGTCTCACAATTCACTCCCAAGCCTACAAAGACCACATACAGCACTATAAAGATGCCCTCTCCCGTGCCCACTCCACCTACTACTCTCAAATAATTCACTCTGGCTCCGGAAACCCAAAAACACTCTTCTCTACAATAAACAAACTCCTCAGCCCCCTGGACACCATCTCCCAATCATTCACAGTTGACAAATGCACCACTTTCCTTTCATTCTTCCAAAGCAAAATAGACAACATCTACAGCACCTTAACCACCAACACACCTGCTCCCCTCAAACCACCTGCCCCCCCTTATCCTGTCAGCCCCTGCCTCAGTTCTCCCCAATCTCCACCACCGACCTCTCTGACCTCTTCACAGGAATAAAAACTGCCACCTGCTCTCTGGACCCCATCCCCTCCAGCTTTGTCAAGGCCTGCCTTCCTGCTCTCTCTCCACTTATCACTGCAACAATAAACTCCTCCCTGTCCACTGGCATCGTCCCGCCATCCCTCAAAATCGCTGCTGTCACCCCCATTCTGAAAAAACCTGGTCTAAACCCTGACACCCCAAACAACTTCAGACCAATCTCCAACCTACCCTTTCTGTCCAAAGTTTTGGAACGTGCTGTAGCTTCCCAACTCAAATACCACCTCTCTACCAATAACCTGTATGAAACTTTCCAATCCGGATTCCGCTCAAACCACTGTACTGAAACTGCGCTCCTCAAAATCACAAACGACATTCTCCTCTCCTCCGACGCTGGCAACCTCAACATCCTCATCCTACTTGACCTCAGCGCCGCCTTTGACACCATAAATCACTCCATTCTCCTCACCCGACTTGAAACCTCCCTTAACATCACCGGCACAGCCCTATCCTGGTTCAAATCTTACCTCTCTGACAGACACCAGTTCATCTCCATTAACAACTGTAAATCCCCCACCGCTCCTCTCCCCCAAGGTGTCCCCCAAGGCTCAGTCCTTGGCCCCCTCCTCTTCATCCTCTACCTGTTCCCCCTTGGTCAATTAATCCGCCGTCATGGTCTCAACTTCCACTGCTTCGCCGATGATATCCAGCTCCTCATCTCCACCAAGTCAATCTCCCCCACCACGCACTCTACACTGACAAACTGCATCACTGAAATAAAATCTTGGCTTCAATCAAACTTCCTCAAACTCAATTGCAACAAATCTGAAATCATCATCATTGGTCCAAAAACGCTCACCAAATCCACCCAAAACTTCATCCTCAACATTGATGGTCTCCCAGTATCCACCTCACCTCACATCCGGAATCTTGGAATCATCCTTGATCAAACCCTCTCCTTCGACAAACACATCACAAAGACAGCCTTCTTCCACCTCAAAAACATTGCCCGTCTCCGTCCATCCCTCTCCTCCACAGCTGCAGAAACCCTCATCCACGCCTTCATCACCTCCCGTCTGGACTACTGCAACAGCCTCCTCTATGGCGCACCCTCAAAAATCATCAATAAACTTCAATACATTCAAAACTCCGCTGCCCGTCTACTCACACACACCTCGATCCGTGACCATATCACCCCCGTCCTTTATAAACTCCACTGGCTCCCCATCCCCCAGAGAATCCAGTACAAAATCCTCCTCATAACATACAAAGCCCTCCATAACCTGGCCCCATCCTACCTGACCGACCTCCTCCACACACACACTCCAACCTGCACCCTCCGCTCTGCTGCTGCCAATCTCCTATCCCCCCACATCCGGACCAAACTCAGATCCTGGGGGGACAGAGCTTTCTCCATCGCTGCTCCCACCCTATGGAACTCACTTCCCCAAACCGTTAGAGACTCCTCCACACTCACCACATTCAAAACATCACTGAAGTCTCACATGTTCAGTACTGCCTTCAACCACTGAAGGTCACCTCACCTTCTGTCTCCTTTCTCTGTTCATTTATTTATTTACTTATTTATCTATTTATTCATTTCCCTATGTTCTCAAAATCTCTGTAAAGCGTCTTTGAGTATATGAAAAGCGCTATATAAATAAAATGCATTATTATTATTATTATTATTATTATGGAGTAGGTCAAATCTGGACCAAGGGTTGAGATTTTGGATTGGAGAAAGGCTAATTTTGAGGAGATGAGAAAGGATTTAAAAGGAGTGAAATGGGACATTTTGTTTTATGAAAAGGATATAATAGAGAAATGGAGGATATTTAAAGGTGAAATTTTGAGAGTACAGTCTTTATGTCCCTGTTCGGTGGAAAAGAAAGAATAATTTGAAAGAGCCGTGGTTTTCCAGGGAAATTGGACACGGTTCGGAAAAAGAGGGAGATATACAATAAATATAAGCGGCAGGGAGTAAATGAGGTTCTTGAGGAATATAAAGAATGTAAAAGGAATCTTAAGAAGGAAATTAGAAAAGCGAAAAAGAGATATGAGGTTGCTTTGGCAAGTAATGTAAAAGTAAACCCCAAGGGGTTCTACAGATATGTCAATAGCAAAAGGATATCGAGGGATAAAATTGGTCCATTAGAGAGTCAGAGTGGACAGCTATGTGCTGAGCCGGAAGAAATGGGGGAGATATTAAACAATTTCTTTTCTTCGGTATTCACCGAGGAGAAGGATATTGAATTATGTGAGGTAAGCGAAACAAGTAGAGTAGTGATGGAAATTATGAGGATCGAAGAAGAGGAGGTACGGACACTTTTGAAAAATATAAAAGTGGATAAGTCTCCAGGTCCTGATAGAATATTCCCTAGGACATTGAGGGAAGTTAGTGCAGAAATAGCAGGGGCTATGACGGAAATATTTCAAACGTCATTAGAAACGGGGATGGTGCCGGAAGATTGGCGCATTGCGCATGTTGTGCCTTTGTTTAAAAAAGGTTCTAAAAGTAAACCTAGCAATTATAGACCTGTTAGTTTGACGTCTGTGGTGGGAAAATTAATGGAAAAGATACTTGGGGACAATATATATAATCACATGGATAAACAAGGCCTGATTAGAAACAGTCAACATGGATTTGTGCCTGGAAGGTCATGTTTGACTAATCTTCTTGAATTTTTTGAAGAGGTTACCAGGGAAATTGATAAGGGCAAGGCTGTGGATGTTGTCTATATGGACTTCAGTAAGGCATTTGACAAGGTTCCACATGGAAGGTTGATTAAGAAGGTTAAATAGTTGGGTATTAATAGTGAGGTTGCAAGATGGATTCATCAATGGCTGAATGGGAGATACCAGAGGGTAAAGGTTGACAACTGTATGTCAGGTTGGAGGCCAGTGTCTAGTGGAGTGCCCCAGGGATCTGTGTTGGGTCCACTGTTGTTTGTCATTTACATTAATGATCTGGATGATGGTGTGGCAAATTGGATTAGTAAGTATGCAGATGATACTAAGATAGGTGGTGTAGTTAATAATGAAGTAGATTTTCAAAGTCTACAGAGAGACTTGGGCCTTTTGGAAGGGTGGGCTGAAAGATGGCAGATGGAGTTTAATGCTAAGTGTGAGGTGCTGCATTTTGGTAGGACAAATCAAAATAGGACGTACAGGGTAAATGGTAGGGAATTGAGGAATGCAGTGGAACAGAGGGATCTGGGAATAACTGTGCATTGTTCCCTGAAGGTGGAATCTCATGTGGTGGTGAAGGAGGCGTTTGGTATGCTTGCCTTATAAATCAGAGCATCGAATATAGAAGTTGGGATGTAATGTTGAAATTGTACAGGGCATTGGTGAGGTCGAATCTGGAGTATGGTGTGCAGTTCTGGTCGCCAAATTATAGGAAGGACGTCGACAAAATGGAGAGGGTACAGAGGAGATTTACTAGAATGTTGCCTGGGTTTCAGCACTTAAGCTACAGAGAGAGGTTGAACAGGTTGGGTCTTTATTCTTTGGAGCGTAGAAGGTTGAGGGGGGACTTGATAGAGGTTTTTTTTAATTTTAAGAGGGACGGACAGGGTTGACGTGGGTAGGCTTTTCCCTTTGAGAGTGGGGAAGATTCCAACAAGGGGACATAACTTCAGAATTAAGGGACAAAAGTTTAGGGGTAACATGAGGGGTAACTTCTTTACTCAGGGTGGTGGCTGTGTAGAATGAGCTTCCGGTGGAAGTGGTGGAGGCAGGCTCGATTTTATTATTTAAGAGTAAATTGGATAGGTATATGGATAGGAGGGGATTGGAGGTTATGGTCTGAGAGCAGGTAGATGAGACTAGGTCAGAGAAAGTGGTCGGCGTGGACTGGTAGGGCCAAACGGGCCTGTTTCCGTGCTGTAATTGTTAGAGTCCCCCTCATCCTTTTTACCCCATCAGCTGTTGCAAATAACACATAATCCTCTGACATTATTGTCACCACCAATGGGATCCCATCACAAGTCGCATCTTCCCATCTCCACTCTTTTCCACCTTCTGCAGATACCGTTCCCTCGACAACTCCCTGGTTAACTCATCCCTTCTCATTCAAGTCCACCCTCTTCCCAGGTACCTTCCCCTGCAACCGCAGGAGATGCAACGGCTGGACCTATACCTCCTGCCTTGACTTTGTCCAGGGACCCTTAGGCAGAGGTTCACTGGCACCTGCTCCAACCTCATCTACTGTATTCATTGTTCAAGATGTGGACTCTTATACATCGGCGAGACCAAATGTAGATTGGGCGATCGTTTCGATTAACACATTTGCTCAGTTCGCCCGGACCTACCTGATCTCCCAGTTGCTAAACACTTCCCCTTCCCATTCCCACACTGACCTTTCTGTCCTAGGCTTCCTCCGTTGTCAGAGTGAGATGGTGGGTGCCTGGACCGTGCCACCAGGCATAGTGGTGGAGGCACAATAGGGGTGTTTAAGAGGCTTTTAGATAGGCATATGGATCATGTGCAGACAATGAGATTAGTTTATAGAGTCATAGAGTGATACAGTGTGGATACAGGCCCTTCACCCCAACTTGCCCACACTGGCCAAAATGTCCCAGTTACACTAGTTCCACCTGCTTGCTTTTGGTCCATATCCCTCCAAACTTGTCCTATCCATGTACCTGTAACTGTTTCTTAAACGTTGGGATAGTCCCAGCCTCAACTATCTCCTCTGGCAGCTTGATCTATACACCCACCACCCTTTGTGATTCCTATTAATTTTTTTCCCCCTTACTCTTGAACCTATGTTCTCTGGTGCTCGACTCCTCTACTTTGGGCAAGAGATTCTGTGCATCTAGCCGATTTATTCCTCTCATGATTTTTAATGGGTCAATGGTCCTTTATTGTCACCTATACCGACATACAGTGAAATTTGATTTACTATACAGTCATACCAAAAACGTAACAAGCAACAAAACTCCATAAAGATTAAACATAAACAGCCACCACAACGGCATGTGCAAATCCCCAGGCACACAGAGTAAGCGGAGACCCACAGCCATCAATTCAATGTCCGGACTACACACATGCTCCTTCACCGTAATGTGACTGACCGCTGTCACTCTCTATGCAGTCCCTGTCCGCCCGAACATTCAGAAAGCCGTCCACACTTACACCAGACTCCAGGATGTTCTCATGGTGTGATGTCCCCGAAAACACAGAGATCACTGCACTCACAGAGTCCCCACCAGTGCAGGCAGCATGTCCATCTTGTTTTTCAGCGACCTCACATTCCCCACTGTGATGAAAGGCAAATAACTTTTACCTTTTCCTTCTTTTCTCCCGCGGTCGGGGCGATCGAAACATCCGCAGTCCGGGTGATCGAAGCCTCCGTAACTGGGCGATTGAGGTTCCCACGATCGGGGCGGTCGAACCCCCTACGGTTGGAGCTCCAGAAGTCAATCCCTAACAAAGGGACCGCCAGCTCCATAATGCTAAGGCCACAGTGTGGATGGCGATACGACAGAAAAAATCGCATCTCCGTTGAGAGAAAAGATAAAAATTGTTTCCCCCACCCCCCACATAATACAAAACTAAAGATACACGAAAACACAAATAAAACAAACTAAAAACACCAAAAGAAGGGACGAGACAAGCTATTGGCAAGGCTGCCACTTATGGCACCACCCGGTGGTTATTTATACACTATCTTGACATTATGTTTGATACAGACATTGTGGGCTGAAGAGCCTGTTCCATTCCATGTTCTATCATGTTTTCCTCTTGAATCATCTCGGCTTGCTATAATTTTCTTGATGTAAAATACTTTCAATGTTTTTTAAATTTTACCTCATGCCGTTGACATTTCTTTTTCACCTCTTGTATTTTCCGAATCCCCGTATTTTTTTCACTATCATTTCATTCCTTCAAGGCCATCTGATTCCATTTTAATTACTTTTGATTCTCCCTACCCTTCAATGGTATTTTCAAACGATGAGTTGTCTTGTATAACAGCTTGTACTGGTTGCATACTATTACCTTTTTTAATCCCAAAGCATTCATCTGTTTCTCTGCTCCCAGTGCTTTCCAACCCATGTTGACCCTATTACTTCTATAGGGTATCATCTGACAGCGTCGAAACGGGCCCCAGTCCAACATGCCCACACCGGCCAAATGTCCCAGCTCCACTAGTCCCACCTGCCTGCATTTGTCCCATATCCCTCTAAACTTGTCCTATCCATTTATCTGTCCTATCCATGTACCATCTACCTACCACCCTTTGTGTGAAAACGTTCCCCCTCCGATTCCTAACAAATCTTTTCCTCTTCACCTTAAACCCATTCTGGTCCTCGGTTCCCCTACTCTGGGCAAGGGACTCTGTGTGTCTATTCCTCTCATGGTTTTAAACACCTCTATAAGTTCACCCTTCATCCTCCTGTGCTTCAAGCCTGCTCAATCTCTCCCGATAGTTCAGACCCTCAAGTCCTGGCAACATCCTCGTAAATCTTCTCTATACCCTTTGCAGCTTGACAACATATTTTCTATAACATGGTGCCCAGAAATGATCACAATACTCTAAATATGATCTCACCGACGTCTTGTACAACTGCAACATGACCAACCCAACTTGTGCACTCAATACTCTGACTGACGAAGACCAATGTGCCAAAACCCTTTTTGACCACCCTATCTACCTGCGATCCACATTCATGGAACTATGTACCAGCACTCCTAGATCCCTCTGCTCTATAACACTCCCCAGAGCCCTACCATTCACTGTGTAGGTCCCTCCCATGTTAGATTTCTCGAAATTCAACACCTCACACTTCTCTGTATTAAATTCCATCAACCATTCTTCAGTCCACCTGGCCAACCGATCAAGATCCTGCTGCAATTTTTTACAACCATCTTCATTATCTGCAATACCAACCACTTTAGTATCTTCAACAAACTTGCTAATCTTGCCATGTATGTTCTCATCCAATTCATTCATGTAGATGACAAACAGTAACGGGCCCAGCAGCGAACCCTGAGGTGCACCATTAGTCACAGGCCTCCAGTCCTTGCACCATCATTCTTGCTTCCTTCCATGAAGCTAATTTTCTATCCATTCAGCTATCTCTCCTTGGATCCCATGCGATCTAACCAATAACACAACACCCCCTCCTCTTTTACCCTCACCCCTGTCTCTCCTGAAGCACCTGTTCCCTAAAAACATTGAGCTGCAAGTCCTGCCCCTCTCTTAACCAGGTTTCAGTAATGGCTACAACGTCCCAGTCACATTTACCTACTGCTGCCGTAAGCTCATCTGCCTTATCCATCAGACCCCTTGCATTAAAATACGAGCAGTTTAAACCAACCATCCTTCCTTGCTCTCCGCCTTTCTCCTGCCTATTGTGTCCTCTATACTTTCTCTTATCACCCTCCATACCAACTTCTAATCTCTCACCTGCCTCTATCCTGTGTGAGATTCCACCCCCCTGCCAATATAGTTTAAACCCACCTGCGTAGCATTAGTGAACCTGCCTGCCAGGATGATGGTACCCCTCCAGTTCAGGTGCAACCTGTCCCTTTTGTACACTCATGCCCGGGAAGAGATCCCAATGGTCCAGAACCTGAATCCCTGCTCCCTGCACCAATTCAACCACACGTTCATCTCCCCTATCTTCCTGTTCATACCCTCACAAGCACGTGGCACTGGAAGCAATCCAGATATCACTACCCTGGAAGAAAAGGTAGTATAAAGGGGCAGTCTGAGACTTTTCAGTCGTACTTTTCAGTCTTTTACCTAGTTCCCTATATTCATACTGCAGAACCTCCTTCCTTTTCTTACCTTTATCATCTGTGCCAACATGCACGAGGACTTTCGGCTGCTCGCCTTCCCCTTTGAGGATGTCGTGCAGCTGTTCCGAGACATCCTGGACCCTAGCATCAGGGAGGCAGCACAACGTTTTGGACAAAAGACTCTAAACTACGGTTCAGTACAACTTAATCTTCATTAACACTCGTGTACTGAAGCATGCATGCAAACCATTGACTTCCACTAACTTCTCATTTACTTTATTATTCCAATTTATCACTTAAACTAAATCACAAAACTCGTGACTTGGATTCAGATATTACCCTTATGAATGAATTGGTCAGATTCACTCTGTTGGCACAGGGTAGTCTTCTCTGAGTTTCAAACTCTGGTCCCTCCGTCTTGCGATGGTTGTTCCCAGGTTGACGCTGCTGATGTCTCAGACTGCCCTTTTATACTACTTTTTCTTCCATCTTCTAATGGAAACCTTTGTTCTAACCTGAGGTTCTCGCTACTCTGGTCAATCATTTCAAGTTGTCACTCCTTCAAAGGCTGAATAAGCAAAATGCATCTTCCTTATCAGGCTAGAGAGTTCTTAATTATGTTGCTTGTTCATCTTTCTCGTTATACAATTATTTTACAAAATGTCCGTTCCAGACACCTTACCCTCTCATGGCCATACTGCATAGCCCCATGACATTATTATCTTCAGGTATGCTCCCACTAGATGTCAATCACGTGACCGTTTTCACTGTCCTTTGTTCTCCTGGTCGCAGCATTTCTCTAGCAGCATACTCCTAAAGCCTGTCGGGATACTTGACATCAAATCTCCGGCTATACTCACCTCAACTATTTTGTTATTCAGCTCTAGTATGTGCCCTAATTCAATTGGACTATTTACATTGAACTTCCCCTTTTTTTTTGTTTAGACCTTTAATTTTACTTATTGTGAATACCTCTCTTGAAAGGGCATGCCTATATTTAACTAGGGGTTCTAATCAATATAATTACATTTTCTTGCTATTTGTTTTTTTCTAGCTAAAGAGAGTCCTATTTAAATATTAGGAATTCCATTCCCATTTCTCCATTTACTTTCCCACTCAAGTCATAAATGGATAACTAAAATTTCTCAAAGTAATTTAATTATTCTTAGTCATCTTTCTAATCTGACTGCATGTTTCCTCTCGTATTTCCTTCCCACAGTTTAGTAATCAGTGATATATCCCTACTTATGTGTAAGTGTTTTTTAAAATCATTGAACTCAAATTAGAACGATTGCCTCTACCTTCAACTTGCCTACACCAACTATGCTCGCAGCATGCTGTCAGTGTTGATTTTCTGCCTCCATCTATATAGTAAAACTCGTTTGTTTGTTCCTGAACTACAGCCAAAATGGCACACGTTATGACACCTTATTCACCGTAGTCCCTTTGGTGCTAATAGAAGAAGTTTCATTGAAATCATTGTTATATTTTCAAAGTTATTCACATTTTAAAGTTTAAATCTATCTCCAAGGGAGGGAGGGGGAAGGAGGGGGGTAGGGGGAGGATAAGAGGGGTTGAGGGGGATGGAGTGGGGGGGAGGGGAAGGGGGGAGAGGGAGGGGGAGGGAGAGGGAGGGGGAGGGGGAGGGGGGTGGAGGGAGCAAGGAGGGGAGGGGGGAGGGGGAGGAGAGGGTGCTGCACCAATGCAGGAGAGGTTTGGGCCCAAAGGGTCCTCTTGTTCTAGTATTCTCTAAATACACCATATCCCATTAGGTTAATTTTTCCATTCTTAGCCAGTTCACTGCCAGGTTTCTGTCAAAATGTAACTATTACTGGGACTTTCCAGTAAAACATTTGCTCCCAGTTTTTCTGATTAATTTCCCAAATGTTCATGATACAGTACATGCATATTAGCAATTTTTGCTTTTATTGTTAATGCTTCCATTTATTTACTCAAGTTAACCATTATATTCAATCTTTTCTCCATTTAGTCTATTCTTACATTTGCCCTTGCTAAATAATTTGTGAATATAACCCTATTTTTCTCAAAACAGCTGGTTCTGGATTATTCTATTTTTTGTGTTTGTCTCTTTTCCAGTTTGAGTTCCCCCTTTTAATGTTTACCTGATACTGTACATGCCTCACTCTGAGATATAGCCCATCCATATGGAATAGCTTTCACCTTCATGTATGAACTAACAACATTGATTTTCATAAATTTTTCTGAGCTTTGCTGTTTTCATATTTATACCAAGGAATACAAGTTCATTTGAAGACTTGACCCTAAGTTTATTCATCTAACTTCTATCATTTTCCTACTTGTATCCTTCGATCTCACTGTTTTCCTTTCTCCCCACATTGAAATTGGGGTTTTTTCTGGTCATTGGCTTGAGTCACTCACCCACTATGCCTGTGGGTAGACTGCAAACATTGTTTTGAGGAGCGTGCAGTACAAAACAAATCATCCATTGTGGAGGTAAGAGGAACTGCAGATGTTGGAATCTTGAGTAGAACACAAAGTGCTGGAGTAACTCAGTGGGTCAGGTAGCATCTGTGGAGGATCATCAGACAGCAGAAGGCTCCTGACTGAAACATCACCTATCCATGTCATCCCGAGATGCTGCCTGACCCGCTGACTTACTAGCACTTTGTATTTTTCTCAAATTATTCATTGCAACTGCATCTGCATCATTTGTACTTCACATGATCGTGCATCCACTTTGTAATCCAAGTTATACATCCTTCTGTTCCTTAATTAAGCAAGGATTTACTCCCCTTGGAGTCAGTGCAGAGAAGAATCACTAGATTCATTCATTTTATGAAGAGGGCATCTCGGGGGGAAGAAATGAAGAGATTGAGCTATTATCTCTTGGTTAAAAGAATGATAAGCTATCTTATTGAATCATGTAAGATCATGATGGTGCTTAATGAACTAGATGTCCCCTCTATTGGGGGAAATCTCAAACTCGAGACTGTAGCCTCAGGATAAGGAGGTATCCACAAAAGATTGAGCTGGAAGGAATTTTTTATTCTCAGGGTTGATTTTTCAAATTCTTTATTTTTGTTGAGGCTGAATCATTTTATACACGCAACACTAGGATGGATGAATTGACAGACTTTATGGGTAGGGAGACTTTAACCTGTGTCTGCAGTTTGATTTGTTTATGTCTCTGTACCCCTAGATCTTTCATTCTCGTTTCCTACCAGAATCTCAATATCCTAACCTGTAGCTTTAATTTTCCTCCAATGTCTTGCCTTGCTCATCCATATTAAGATTCATTTTCCAATCATTCATTTTGCAGACTTTTTAATATTTGTATTTTAACACTTTTTTATTAGCTTTGTTTCCCAGTTTGGAAGTTGCCAACAGGCCTTGGAACTGTTTTTCTCTTATGGAAGCTAGAATTTAAAATGTCAGTTTGAGAGGGTAAAAGGTATTTTCTAACTCCACCTGTTTCCATCTCTCATGTGGCCAGTCATCTTTCCTTGTTCAATGTCTGCTTCTATTTGTATTCTTACACTCTCAAACTGTTAGTGATCCATCTCACTCTCTCATTTGTTAAATTACTTCTCTTTGTTCAGGACTTGAACAATGAAACTTGATGTTTCTCACAGACATACGTGCCCAAGGTAATAGCTAGTGTAGAAATCTCCAGGAACTTGCATGAATGCTACAGCTCTTGTATACTGCCTGTTTCTGTTTTAATTATTTCTGTATAACATGAGCTAGTCAACCTGACAGTTTCATCACCTGCTGGCAATTTCCCCACTCAGCATTTTTGTTTTGGAAGTCCTTGCTTGCTCTTGTTTCCAATTTACTGTTATCAGCTCATTCTCTGATGTGCTTGGAATTTTTTTCAGTTAAAACACTGCTAAATTCTTTACAAATAAATATCATCTTAATGGTTTTAAAGACACAAGATTTTAAATATATATATTTTTTGTAGTTCTCCAAGAACTGCGTAGAACTTTGATCTCCTCCGTCCAGTTAGCTACTGAATATGAATTCACAAGCCATTTTCTCGTGAAAGTATCAGGCTGAATTTAATCCAGATATCGACTGACATCCAGATGCACACATGCCAAGCTTTTCGTGGACTGTATAAACCTATTTATTTTGCGGTTTCTCCTAATTTTGACTCATTATTGCAAGTGAACCCACATTTACCTCATTAACCTTTTTTTCCTTAAAAAGGGAAAACCTAACTCTTTGAATTTTAATCTTCTGAATTTTCATTTTTATTGTTAAAGACCAAGTGGACCCGTTGGGCCCATTCCTCGTAGTGGGGGGGCAGGGAAGGGGAGAGGGTATGATTGAGTGAGGCCTAGACCCAAAGCCTCTTGTATTTTAGCACCCTCAACCCCCCACTCAATTCCCCCCCTACTCCTCCCCCTACTAACCCACTCCATCCCCCCTAGCCACCCCCACTTTCCCCTCCCCTGCCCCCACCCGGGAACGCGGGGGGATGGAGTGGCTGAATGTTAGACCAATGCAGTAGAGGTTTGGGGGAGTTTCAAAGGGGGTTCAGGGAGGATGAATTGGGTGAATGGAGGGTGGAAGAGAGGGGGAGATAATGGGGCTGGGGGATGGAGTGGGTGAGAAGAAGATAAGTGGGTGGGTTGTGGGGGGGGGGATGATAAGAAGTTGAGGGGGTGTGAATGGAGTGGGTGAGTGGGGCTCGTAAAAAAAAAAAACCTGAAACCAATTTAAGTTAATGCAGCACAGGCTTGGGGGAGTTTTAAGGGGGATTAAGGGGGAATGGAGTGCGTGAGTGGGGCTCTGAAGAAAAATCCTAAACACAATTTCAGTTAGTGCAGGAACGGTTTGGGGGAGTTTTAAGGTAGGTGGGGGGGGGGGGGGGGGGGGGGGGTTGATGTGGGAATGGAGTGCGTGAGTGAGGGGATGGGGTCGCTGAGTAAGGGGAGGGTGTTAGACCAATGCTGTCGAGGTTTGGGGGAGTTTTAAAGGGGGTTCTGGGAGGATGAATTGGGCGAATGGGGGATGGAAGAGAGGGGATAAGGGGGCTGAGGGGAGGATAAGGGGGTTGAGGTGGGTTGTGTGGGGGATGATAAGTGGGGTTGAGGGGGTGTGGATGGAGTGGGTGAGTGCGGCTCTTAAAAAAGCCTGAAGCCAATTTAAATTAATGCAGCACAGGTTTGGGGGAGTTAAGGGGGATTGAGGGGGGAATGGAGTGCGTGAGTGGGGCACTGAAAAAAATTCTAACCACAATTTCAGTTAATGCAGGAGAGGTTTGGGGGAGTTTTAAGGTGGGGGGGGTTGAGGTGGGAATGGAGTGCGTGAGTGAGGGGGGGGGGTTGAGGTGGGAATGGAGTGCCTGAGTGAGGGGGGGTTGAGGTGGGTATGGAGTGGCTGAGTACGGGGAGGGTGTTAGACCAATGCAGTGGAGGTTTGGGGGAGTTTTAAAGGGGGCTCAAGGGGGATGAATTGGGTGAATGGAGAGTGGGGGAGGGGGGATAAGGGGGCTGAGGGGGATGGAGTGGGTGAGGGGAGGATAAGGGGGGTTGAGGTGGGTTGTGGCAGGGGATGATAAGTGGGGTTGAGGGGGTGTGGATGGAGTGGGGCTCTTACAAAAACCTGAAAACAATTTAAGTTAATGTAGCACAGGTTTGGGGGGTTTTAAGGGGGATTGAGGGGGGGAATGGAGTGCGTGAGCGGGGTTCTGAAAAAAATCCCAAACGCAATTTCAGTTAATGCAGGAGAGGTTTGGGAGAGTTTTAACGGGGGGTTGAGGTGGGAATGGAGTGCTCCCCCCCCCTCCTCCTCCCCCATCTCCCCCTCCCCCCTCTCCTCCTCCTCCTGCCTCCCCTCCTCCTCCTGCCCCCCCTCCCCTCCCCCCTCACCCAGTCCATCCCCCCCCCCCATTCACCCACCATCCCCCCTCACCACTGTCGTCAGTCGGGCGGGTGCCCCCTCATGGCGCGGGAGAGGCGACTCCACCTCCCGGCGGTCAGCGAGGCCCGATCTGAGGAATGACAGGCGCGAGGCATGCCGGGATGTAAATGTTCTCCAAATAATTAGTATTAGGTTCACATTAATTCATCACTTGTGAAACAAATAGGACATCTTCCTATATAAAGTTGCTATAAAAATGCAAATCATTGCTTAGATTTGAGATACAGTATGGAAACAGGTCCTTTAGCCTGCCTCGTCCATGATGATCATTGATCACCCATTTCTATGTTATCCCACTTTCTCATCCACTTCCTACGCATAGGGACAATCTACAGAGGCCAATTAACCTACAATCCAACATGCCTTTCCAATGTGGGAGGAAACCCACACAGTCACAGAGAGAACATGCAAACTTCACACACACACACACACAGCACCCAAGATCAGGATTGAACCTGGGTTTCTGGCCTGGGAGGCAGCGGCTCTACCAACTGTGTTACTTGTACTGAAAAACAATTACATTTTTGCTAAGTTACGAAGTGTAAAATCATTCTGTTGTTGGTATTTGAAATGTGACCTCAATAACCTATGAAAGAGTTTATTTTCTTCTAATTATTTTTTGTTGAAATGTTTTCCGGCTATTTTCCTGCCTTTTAGAACAACGAAGATAGATTACAATGGTGTACTTATTTGTTGTTCTACAGTAAGTTGAGAATTAAGAAATAAGCCAATGTTGCAGATGTAGGGACTTGCAGAGAACTGATGGGGTTAGTTTATTTTAAAAGCCTGATAATCGCTGGGGAACATGTCTGCTAAGCACAAGTGACAAAGAGCAGCTGTGAGCTCAAGGTTGTCACTGTTAAGACCCGAGACAGACCTGTGATCAATGATCCCTTCTTAATGCTAGGGTGCATGGTACTCCCTAATCACTATATATATATATATATATATATATATATATATATATATATATATATATATATATATATATAGTGATTAGGGAGTATTAGTTAAATATCTAGTGTCCTTTGTCTGCTAGTCATGTTCAGTCTTCAGTCTAGTTGTAATTAGATGGGTGTGCACCTGTAGGGTGCAAATCTCTGCTGAGGGAGGAGGGGGGTTGAGGAGTGATGGAGTGGGTGAGGGGGGATGGAGTGGGTGAGTGGGGGGAGGGGAGTTAAAGTTAGCCCCCCCCCCCCCATTGGCCGCGATTTCCGTCACTCTGGCGGGTCTCGCCCCCGGCAGTCATCGTAGGCCCGCCCTCCCTCATTGGCCGTCACTCGGGCGTGTGCCATTTTGATGTCATGTGCTGAACATGGCAAGCATCGGTTTATAAGGTAATTTTTAAACTTTAAAATCTCTCTAACTTTAAAAGTATAAGACCAATTTGAATGAAACTTGGATGAATGTGTTCTCAGGACAAAGGTGAGTAAGGTGGTGCTAAAATTGACGCACTATCGTGTAATGTTTTTTGTGGATGAAAACCGCACAAAGAAACAACCACCGCACAAAGAAACAAAAGCAAAAACATAAGATGAGAGTTTTAGTTCACTAGACCATGTGGACCCATTGGGCCCATTCCTCCTTGGGTTCCCATCGTGACAGGGAAAATCGCATTTGTTCTTTGAAATAAATGGTGTTTTTTTTTCTTTAAAATAAAATAAATCCTACCTGGAATGGTTTTGCTTTTTATGGTTAAAATCCTCTCTTGGAGATCTGTCTTGACTGTCTTGACCCTGTCTTGACTGTGCCCTCATTCAGTAGTAGTGTCCGCTCCACTGCGACGGCAGTTGCTTTGAGCGGGAAGGAACTGCTCCTCTCCCCCCCCCCCCCCCCCCCCCCCCCCCCATGTGCGACCCGGACCAATTGGGCATCGAGTAGGAGGTCGGAGCCAATCATTCGACCCGATGTGGGGACCTGGGAAAATTGAGCGGGAGGTTGTAGCCAATCAATGGACTCCACGCGGGGGTAAATGGCAGGAGCAAATCAGGATGCAAGGGCGACCAATCAGAGCAGGGAGCGTCGGCGCTCCCCCTACATGGGCACCCGGGCCAATCGGGCATCGAGCATGAGGTCGGAGCTGAACACAAAATGGCAACCCTCCCCCAACTGCGCACGCGCTGGAGCTGAACACAACATGGCAACCCTCCCCCCTACCGCGCGGATGCGGCAGCCACCCGTTGGGCCGAAAACTCTCCTGCATTGGTGTAGCACCCTCCCCGCCCCCACTTCCACTGCCCATCCCCCCCTCACTCCATCCCCTTCTCCCTCACCCACTCCATCCCCCCTCCCCCCCCCACTCACCCACTCCATCCCCACTCACCCACTCCATCCACACTCACCCACTCCACCCCCACCCACCCACTCCATCCCCTACTCACCCACTCCATCCCCTACTCACCCACTCCATCCCCTCTCACCCACTCCATCCCCTCTCACCCACTCCATCTCCACTCACCCACTCCATCCCCACTCACCCACTCCATCCCCACTCACCCACTCCATCCCCACTCACCCACTCCATCCCCAATCACCCACTCCATCCCCAATCACCCACTCCATCCCCACTCCTCCCCACCACCACTCTCCACTCCCCTCCTCCACTTCCCTCCCTCAACCCAGGCATCAGTCAGACCCCCACATCCCCCTCCCCTGCAAGAGATTAATATAGATTGAAAGATACACAATATAACATTTTATATTCTTACATAGATCATGCGAGTCTCAGCTAATCCTGATGACAAATGACCTGGCCAAGAACCTTGATAGCAATGTCATCACGGATTTAGTAGTGCTAGACTTTTCTAAAGCATTTGATGTTACCCCTCACCAGAGACTGCTTCGGAAGCTTGACTTCTACCGTGTTCGTTCCAACACAAAACGATGAATTTCCAGTTTTCTGACAAAATGTCTTTAGCGCGTGTGTGTGAATGGAAAAAGCTCTGATTGACGTCCAGTGTTAAATGGTATACCTCAGGACACAGTATTGGGCTCACATCGGTTTTTACTTTACATTAATGACATCCATGAAAAAGTCACAAGCGCAACCAGACTATTCGCTGATGATTGTTTGCTATACCATCCAATTAAGTGAGCTGATGATAAAGATGCTCTTCAAAAAGATCTCGATACTATGGTTGCGTGGTCACAACAATGGGGGATGCAGTTCAATCCTTCCAAATGTGAAACCATGCGTGTCACTAAGGGGAGGAAACCAGGCGAAACCATATAATATCCTTGGTGCCACCCTTGAAGAATCCAAACAAACCAAGTACCTTGGCATCAAATTAAAGAACGATCTACGTTGGAACGGTCAGACTCATCATGCAACGGTGAAAGCAACAGGTGTCCTAAATTTTCTGAGAGGCAACTTTTATCATTGTTCAACTTCTATCAAGGAGAATTTATACTTCACCCTTGTTAGACCTCATTTGGACTACGCAGTTGCAGCATGGGATCCATACACAAATAGAAACATTTCTTCCATCGAACGTGTCTAAAGACAGGCAGCTCGATTTGTTACAAATACCTATGAGAGAGAAGCGAGTGTTACCAAACTTCTAAATTCATTGGGGTAGAACCCGCTCCAAGACAGACGTAAAGCCCACCGTTTGACCTGTTTTTACAAAGTGTTAGATGGTCAGCTCGACATAGATTACCAAATCTACACCAAACCCAAACCCATCAAGAGCAGACGAGGGCATTCGATTCAATTCGAGATACCAGCTGCCAAAACAGATGTGTATAGCAATTCATTCTTCCCTTGCACAATTAACGCGTGGAATAGTCTTCACCCTACTATAGTTACTCAACCAGATGCAATTAAATTTAAGGTAGCTCTTCTTCTCCAAGAAGCCTTTCTTGCTTAAGTCCATACCCCGCCACCTCCAGTTTAAATTCCATTTGGAATATTTTGGAGGACCAAGAACCAAGATTATGATCTGTTCAATTTTTAGTTAGGGTCTGCAGATATTTGAAAGCTTTGCTCTGATGCTGTATAATCATTACAAATTTTAAATGCTACTACTGGACTCAGCAAATCATTGAGAATTCAGTGATCCTACACAGACCACTAATGAGCTATAAAATTGGGCATCATCTGTTACCCTGTCTTGGCGTGTGAGGGGAACAGCCATTAGGTATTTAGAAATAATTTCCTGGAAAGCAGGACACGAGAATTAGCAACAATATCAAGTATTTTAAAGATGAGCATAGTGGAAAGTGAGGTTGGTGCGAATAGAACTATGTCAAAACAAATATTGAAGAACATCTACGTGAATTTAAGTTGGTGTGATATTTTCAAGAATACTTTACACAAGTTAACTATTAATTTTCTTTAATCTTTAGTCTGTCTAAACATGGTCTTTGTATGAGGAGAAGCACTATAGCTGTTATTCAGATACAGACTTCAGTTCACATGTTTAAATCATAATGTTTTATTCTTAATGTTTTATGCTTTATTCTTAATTGTGTACTGTAGGTTCGTGTTGGTACTTGCAAGCGGAGCACCAAGGCACATTCCTTGTATGTGTACATACTTGACCAATAAACTTATTCAATTCGATTTATTCACAAAATGCTGGAGTAACTCAGCAGGTCAGGCAGCATCTCGGGAGAGAAGGAATGGGTGACGTTTCGAGACCCGAAACGTCACCCATTCCTTCTCTCCCGAGATGCTGCCTGACCTGCTGAGTTACTCCAGCATTTTGTGAATAAATCGATTTGTACCAGCATCTGCAGTTATTTTCTTATACAACTTATTCAATTCAATTCAGTTCCATTTGCGCAATTATCAGAAAATATTGAGTGTATGCTATCCCAATAACGCAACGTTGATTTTATGAGGTGATAAGCCAAATGAATGATTTGCTTCCCATTCACCCCTACCACCCTCCCTCCCTGTGCTGAGTTAGCTGAACTCTGGCAGTGCAGTAAAGTGGGCTATAGTTACTGTCCAAAACCAGAGTTTAGTTGCTTTCAATGATAATCACAATTTAATCATCTGCCAGGCAGTATGGATGTTGGATGAGAAGAGGCTCAAGTTGGCCTGCAATCTTCTGTCAGTGAATAACGAGTAATGGTCTAAATTGTGGATCAGGGTTCCTAAATTGTGCCATATCCCTTATTTAACTTTTTCCAAGTTTTTTATCCCTCTTCTTGAATTTATTGTTTCCTCACTATGTTTATTGATCTGGTCTCTGGGCTGTAGTTGCACTCTTGGCTGTGGCTGGACTCTTGGTTTCGAGGGTCGTCATAGTCAAACTTAATATTATCCTTGCCCAACATTCATACCTTCATGTGTAGGAAGGAACTGCAGATGCTGGTTTAAACTGAAGATAGACACAAAATGCTGGAGTATCTCAGCGGGACAAGCAGCATCTCTGGAAAAAAGGAATAGGTCATGTTTCGAGTCGAGACCTTTCTGAAGAAGGGTCTTGACATGAAACGTTACCCATTCATACCTTCATGCTATTTTAAACATTAAATAATGGCAACAATTGTATAACCCCTATTGTGCACAGCTAACTGCGATTGGAAGCCAAACGTGAAAATTATGGCCAAGAAATTCATTGATGTGGAACTGAAAAATAGTTGCCTCTTCGTGCCATACAGCAAATCTGGACTTTCTGATATTTTCATGAGTGCTAGAACCTTGATTCCAGGAGCTGAGTATGTTGCTTCAAATTGCTTTTAAATTCATATGTTGAGAAGTTAGAATGCATAGCACCACGCTGTTGTACTCTGTGATCCAGATTCATTGGGGCTGGGGTGGGTAGGTAGGGAAGAAGAAAACTAAATGAAAATCAGGGACAATTGCATGGATCATGAAGTTTAGAATGTGTTACTTTTGGTTCATCTGTATAACTCATGTAATTAGTAGAAAAAACACACTGTCCAATAATGTGTAACACCAATTCCAGGATTTTCACTGTGTTTGAGCAGATCGTTCACTGTTCAGGCCACTCCTGCAAATGCAGGTTTTCACTGTTCAGGCCACTCCTGCAAATGCCCATAGCACCTGCTATGTGACTTTTAAGAGATACCTGTAATAGTTTGCTTTTGGACATTTTCTTACCTTCTGATTTTTGAGAACCATCTACACTTCTCCCGAACACTTGGTCCTTGCCTGACTCAACTTTTTCCCGTCCTCCCATCTGCCGCCAACCTTTAACCCCAGAATTCACCCTGCATTTAATTTTGCAGCCCCATTATTTGTCTGCCTAATAAGTTGATTTCAGGCTCTCGATTATAATACTTAATGCTTGTACCTACGGTTCTTTTCCTTCCTGATCCAGTCATGGCTACAGACATAACTAATTACCTTGGTTTTCTTTACTTGCTCTGCGCTGGTGTAGCATTTGAAGAAAAAGTCTTGGATAAGGTTGATTCGGTAGCATTGCACAAATATGCGATTGACACGCTGCTGAATTTCCGAGCAGTGCATCCAGAAACTGTGTAATCATTGGCCTACCATGCAGTGGCCATTGAATGCATCACCCATTGGCCATGAAAATGCTAGATAATTCAGATTCTTCCAAGTAATAAATAGGGTCTAACTATCTAAAAATGAATTCTTAATAGAGCTAGTTAATTACAATTTTAAGTCCTTTCTTGGTAAATTAACAATGTGTGTATGTGTATGGGTTTTATTTTGCATGGGGACATATGAACGATTTAGTTCTTTTAATATTTGGAATGAAATGAGTAAACAATCTAAAGATCACAGTGACCTTCTTGGCATGATTTTGCACAAAGTTCACTGATTCCCACCAGAAATTCTATTTACATAACAGATATTACGTAGAATATAATGAGGATTGAATAGATAATGTTAAAAGCTACATACATTTCTGGACGAGCCTTGGGAGGGCATTAGGATAATTTAAATGAAGTGAATATGGCCAAGCATTATGAATACATTCATATGATCAGTATGATTGCTTTAGGCCTTTGATTTGGTAGCAATACTTGAATATTCCTAATTATGTGTTGAGTAAAATCCTTCAATGTAGCCCTTAAAGAAGCTGAATGATCATAAACTGCTAATTAAATAATGACATCACAGCAATTAAATATTAACTACCTAGAAAGTACACTAATCCTTCTGATAAATAATGTATGATCACTTTATATATTGTGTAAGTGTTCTTTCTGTTGTAGAAATAATCACCTCTAGTTTTCTGGTTTATCATTTCTTAAGACTGTTTGGTTTGTGGACCTAAACAATTTCCAGATACTAAAAGCACGAAACAAGCTGCCGGAGAAACGTAGTGGGTCGAGCAGCACCTGTGGGGAGAAAAGAAGTGTTAAAGTTTCAGTTCGAGACCTTGTATTATTCTCCAGATACTAAAATAGTGATCGGAACATTGGGAACCTCAAATGTATTTAATACCAATGTCCTTATTTGATAGTCCTACCTTTACTGACTCCATATCATTAGTAAAAATTGAATAGAATGTTTTAAATTCTACACAATCCAACTAGATGCACGTACTGAAGATTTTACAATATTTATCAGAATAAATAACATGCCCAGTTTGTCTATGATGCAAAGATCAGTGTTTGCACACTAGGTCACATGACACAAAGTAGCACTATTACAATATTTTAAAACTAAACGTGTTCTGCAAAATACCTCTCTAGTATGCAAATTCTAACATCAATTTGGGGTTGTATTTACCCAAACTTTTTGAACAAGCTCTCAAGCTCTCAGTTGAAATTGGTAATCATAACCCTAACATTGTTTCTCATATTACAATCCTCTCTATCAGCTAAATAATTTTTAGCAGATGACTATAATCATATGATTTCCTGTGTTGTCCAGCGGGCTGTATCTTCTGATCTGTGTTTTCATGTGCACTGCCTATTTAGACAGGAGTGCTGAGCATTAGAGACTTACAGGGCTGTATTCAATTATTTTGCAAATCATTCACTTGACAAGCTGCAAATATAACATTTTACCTATTCTGTAGATGGTTAAAAGAGTCTGTTGGTGAAGATAAAACTGTTCTGAAAATCAGTCTTCCCTGCTCTCCTTCCTCCTTTTGTCATACAGGACCAATCCGAATGTTTGAGGACAACTGTAATACAAAATCTTCCTTTGTGCTATATGTACTAACCCAGAAATATCAGATTTGCCTGTTAATTTGACGATTCCAATAATGGTGTGAAATACCTAGTGATTTGGACTAGCCAGGGCCCTGAACAGTACAAATTCTATCTCATTCCCTGGCCCAAATTACAAAATTAGCTCCAAGTATGAGAGTACATTTGCTAACTTGCTAAGTTCAAAGGCCTAAAGCCATGATTTGATTTTTTTTAAACAAATCACTGTACATGTTGCTTGGTAGGCTGTAAATTGAATGCCGTTAACACAATGTACAATAGACCAATTTCAGAGACAGAATGTATATAGGTTATTGAAGTTAAGAGGATTTAATAGCAGAAAATTCTGGTTTCTTTATGCTGAATAACTAAAACTAGAATTTATTCAACATCACAATACCAATTATAGCATGTTTAGCTTGATCAGCCAGAGATAACTTTCTAATCTTATACCTCTAACAAAGCAAATTTACTCAAAACTGTCAATTAGATTGCAACATTTTCTTCAAATGGGACCTGAAAATCAGTCTAGATTCATTTAATTCCTTGGTCATTATTTCTCCAAGGTAAAAGCATTCTTCCATTGAAGTTATGTGGATGGATTTATATTAGCCATCGCCTTGTGGTGTTACTTTGATCAGTAATAAATAGGCATTACCCCAATTATTTTAACTGAGTGGTTTCCTTTGCTAAACATGGAATTTCTCACCAATTATTTATAGACTCTTGTTATAATGCAATGGGGGTTTTTTTTTTACCTCAAATAAATTTATTTAATATACTGAGATATCCAATTTAATTTCTTAAACTCAAGCCAGACAAATATTCAGTAAATTTCAATACCAATGTAATTTCATGAATAACTATTTTATTTGAATTTAAAATTCTATATTAATTGTACTATTTTTAATGCCATCTATTTAAATATGAATATTAAATTATTTTGAAATTCAAATAGTAGTTAAGGTATGAATTTGAACCTTCTGCATTAAGCTGCTGTTTCACAAATATTTAAAGAGGCTTGTTTGATATTTCAGATTTAAATATTAGATCCTCCTATTAGCACAAATGTCAATCAGAGAGGTTGCTTGGAGATGGAAAGTTTCAGTCTTCACTCGTTTCCATGGCTATGCTTTCCTGTCATATTGCCACTTAACCAAGGCAGCAGCTTCAAGATTACATGAAGAATATGAAGTTGTCAATTTCCTGTAAAGACATAAATAGGAACAAGTGTCCTTTAGGCTTCTATAGTATTGGCTCTGTTCTTAGCACTTCCAGTACCTTGCCCACTTTCTGGTCTGATGAAGGGTATTTGTCCTAAAACATCAACTCTGTTTATCTTTCCATGGATGTGGCCTGACTTGCTTAGTATTTCTAGCATTTTCTGTTTTTAACTTTAGATTTCCACCATTTGTGGGGTTTTTTTCATTAGACTGCTCGTCTGCAAAATCTAGATGCCATTTTTATCCCAATTGGTGCAGCCCAGTTACACGAGACTAATTGGTGATCTTGGTGTTACAAAAGGATCTGACCCTCTCCATAGTTTAATTGTTCATTCCTGCTGCAAATTAAACAATAGGATTAATGTTTTAGCATAATGCAATGTTTTTTCTGCAGAAGCAACAATATAAATCTTGTGCCAAGATGAGGATTTTGGTTTTAAAATATTGCATGTAATATTCAGCAGATCAGTCAGTATCAGAATAGAAAGAGGTGATGTTTCAGGTTAAAGATGCTACACAAGTGGATTTGCACACGAGTCTGTGTGGGTGCAAATTGGAACAAACATTGAACATCTTTAGCATTGCTTGATTTGCCTTGCTTGATCTCCCTCTATTGATCTATTCTTCCAGGAAAGAGCTCGTGTGGAGAAATTATCTTTTGAAATTCCATTAACGATACTAATGATGCTTTTGGCGTGGTGCTAGGGCCCATGGCAAAAGAATAGTTCTCAGAGAAAACTTATGACTTTTTTTAATAGTACAAACTTGCCTCAGCTGTTCACTTGAATATTTTTGCTGTCTTTTACATGACTGTACCTACAGCAACTGTAAATGCCACATTGCATAGGTGTCATCATTTCTCACTATGAAGTATTAAAAACTACCACCACTTTTGTTCGGCTGCCACCACTGCATTTTATATCCCAAAGCTTTGTTTATGTCATACATAAATTTCCAAGGCAGCGCTACATGTCTGAGCTGTTTCCAGGAAGAATAGATTTAATGAATCAAGTAGATCAATGAGATATGGTACATAATGGAAAGCAAAAACTCAAAACGTGGCAAATCTGAAAAAAATATAAACATAGCACAAAAAGTAAGGAAATTTGTGTTTGGTAGATTATTTATTTGTTGTAACAATGCTTCTTGGCAATAAATCTTATACCGTTGGAAAGCCTGTTTATTTCCCTTTTAAATGGTGCCACATTTGTAAGGAACATGCATTTGTGGGATGAGCAGCAGAGCTGAGTATGTGGGTTGCGCCCATGAAAAATCTGCCAAATCTTCTCTGCCAATGCCAAACAGCTTATTCTGCCATTGACTCTTGTTTGGTGGATTGGATGATTGAAGTCTGAAGAAACAAGACATATTGGCAATTTAACAATTTATTCATTTAATAAACAGGAGCCTCAGTAGCGTGTGGAAGAACCATACACAGCCACAACAGCCTGGCACCTCCTCCTCATGCTGGTCACCAGCCTGGTCACACACTGTTGTGGGATGGCATCCCATTCTTCAACCATCATTTGTCGCAAGTCAGCCAACGTGGTTGTGTTGGTCACTCTGGCACGAACAGCACGCCCAAGCTGATCCCACAAGTGTTCAATGGCGTTGAGGTCAGGACTGCTGGCAGGCCATTCCATCCTCTCCACTCCCAAATTCTGGAGGTAGTCTCTGAGAAACTGCTCTGTGGGGGCGAGCATTGTCATCTTGGAGGATAGAGTTCGGTCCCAGACTGTGGAGATATGGGATTGCCACTGGTTGCAGAATCTCATCTCGATTTCTCTCTGCATTGAGATTGCCTCCAATGATGACAAGCCTCGTTTTTCCAGTGAGGGAGATGCTGCCCCACACCATCACACTGCCTCCACCAAAAGATGTTACTCTATCGGTGCAGCAATCAGCATAGCGTTCTCCGCGTCTTCTCCACACTTTGACCCTATGATCCAACTGCCGTAGGCAGAATCTGGACTCATCGCTGAACATAAAGTTCCTCCACGTGTTCAGGTTCCAGTGCACGTGTTGCCGACACCAGCGCAAACGGGCCTGACGGTGAAGGGCAGTCATGGCAGGCCTCCTGGCAGCCCTATGAGACCGGAGATCGGCTGCGTGCAGTCTGTTCCGAATTGTCTGGGCAGAGAGCCGTCGGCCATATCGTCCTGCAAACCTTGATTGCAAATCTGTAGAAGACAGCCTACGGTTCCTAAGTGCTGACAGGGTGAGGAAACGGTCTTCTTCGGGTGTCGTCTTCTTGGGACGCCCACTTCGCGGCCTGTCTCTGACATCCCCCGTTATATGGAACTTGGCCTTCACTTTGGAGATGGTACTAGGGCTCACTCCAAATAATGCCGCAACTTGGTTTTGCGGAACACCAGCTTGAAGTTGCCCTATCGCACGGGCCCTATCCAGATCAGTCAAACGTGGCATGCCGATTCTTGGAGCAGACACTTACTGACCACTGTAGCAGGGCCCATGCTCACAGATGCTGCCAATCAGGTGCCAATCAGGCACCTGATTGTCAGCACCTGGGGGTACCAGAAGCTCAAAACAAGAGTCAATAGCAACAGCAGAATAAGCTGTTTGGCATTGGCAGAGAAGATTTGGCAAATTTTTCATGGGCGCAACCCATATACTCAGCTCTGCTGCTCATCCCACAAATGCATGTTCCTTACAAATGTGGCACCATTTAAAAGGGAAATAAACAGGCTTTCCAACGGTATAAGATTTATTGCCAAGAAGCATTGTTACAACAAAGAAATAATCTACCAAACACAAATTTCCTTACCTTTTGTGCTATGTTTACAATATTTGAGATCGTAGTTACAGATACATAGAAAATAGATGCAGGAGTAGGCCATATCCACATATTCAGGCAGTATCCACAGAGAGGGAAACAATAATACATTGTCATTCCAGCGTGTATTGTAGGGACCAGGATTAATAATCTAAAATGACTGCTGGGAACTTCAATGTAAATTTAGCATTAGCATTGGTCATGTCAGAAGGTCATAACTGTTGGGAGTAGAATTAGGCCATTCAGTCCATCAAGTCTACTCAGCTATTCAACCATAGCAGATCTATCTCTCCCTCCTAACCCCATTCTTCTGCCTTCTCCCCATAACCTCTGATACTTGTACTAATTAAGAATCTATTTATCTCTGCCTTAAAAATATCCACTGATTTGGCCTCCACAGCCTTCTGTGGCAAAGAATTCCAGATTCACAACCCTCTGACTAAAGTCTCTGGTTTCCGTGAAACTGGTGACCCTCGTGTATGGCTGTTTAGGTGATAAGAATTCCAAAATCATAACCCAAAAAATTTGAGATAAGAAATAAAATCCACTCACAGAATTTAAGTGAAGAAAAAGTAAATAAACAGTTTTTTCATCTTGTGTTTTTTGAATCATGCACAGATGATGTGGATTTGTGTTATGGAAAATTGCAATATGAGCAATTTTATTGAAATGCCCTCTCTCCATAACATGGGGGTGGGGGGAAATGCTTTCACAAGTACTGGTTTTGGCAAAAATTCCTTTAGTTCATTATTCTTATTTATGGGAACGTATCTGTCATCCCTACTCAGTCAACCTGATATATGACATCAGATAATGTGGTTGATTCTGAGAATAGTCAAGGATGAGCAATAAATGTTAATCAGAGAATAGTCAAGTTAATCTGAGAATAGTCAAGGATGAGCAATAAATGTTAGCCTTGTTAGTGACATCACATCTCAATGAATCCAAAATGTCCTTTCCATCTTTAAGACCATTTATTTTTAGTCCCATAATGTTGCCCATCTCAACCTCTCTCTCGCCTTATCTGTTGCTGAAAACTTAATCTATTTTTACCTCTAGGTTTAGCTGACCAATGATGAACAACCTTTGATTTCCATATTCTGGGTGTGAGATAGTCATACGGAACGGAAACAAGCCCTGTGGCTCAGTTTTCCCATGCTGACCAACATGCCTCATCTAGATTAGTCCCACCAGTCTGCATTTAGCCCATATCCCACATTTCACATTTCCCCTTTCACATTAAATCTATGTCCTCCGGTTCTTGATCCCCTACTCAGGGTGAATGACTCTGTACATTCACCCAATCTATTCCCCTCATGACATTATACACATCGATAAGATCACCCCTCAACTCCTGCACATCAAGGAATAAACTCGTAAATCATCTCTACACGCTTTCCAGCTTAAAAACATCCTTCCTATAGCAGGGTGACCAAAATTAAATACAATACACTAAATGTGGCCGCAATAACATCTTGTACAACTTCATTCACAACTGCTGGCTGTATCTTTGCTCCCTTCAGTACAATGGCATCCTATCCAAAACATCGTGATTTTAATGGCTTTCCATGGTCTTGTCCTTCCATATGTTCCCCAGCTCTATAATGCCCAACCTTTTCATCCTTTGTAAAACTGGCTTTTATTATGTCCCTGATTTTTGTCATTCCTCCTTTGCTGGAGTTGCTTCAGCTGCCTTGTCACTCGACATCCTTGACATCCCCATCTCTCTTTAGCTTTCTTATCTTTAATTTTCTTTTTAAGACCATAACTACTTCTGTCATGCCTTTCCCATGAGATAGTTCACATGATATGTGAATGGCCCAAGCATTCAAAGGTCTCACTGTGAATGTTTACTATCAGAGGATTCTGTGCCACTATGGAGACAAGCTGGAGGTTGACCAGTGTGTCTTGGATGAAGAGTGCAAAACCTATTTTGTAAACCTGGGTTAAAAGGTTGACAATAGCTAGGGACGTCACGTGACCTCTCAGCATGAACTATACATTCCTCCGCTCAGCTGGCAGGGTTTTGATAAATTTGGTAGGTCGATCAACCTGCCATTTTTGTTCTGGATTAGCTCCCTTTTTGTTGGACTTGTGTTGGGATCCAAGATGCTGAAAACAAAGTTGAGAAATGTGTCAAGGTATTGGTGCCTCTTTTTCTCGTGACCTTAAGAATGCTTAATATGGCCTCGTGGAGTGGAAAAATGAAGGAGCAGCACCTGTCTTTAGCTTAATACAGGAATGATATCACAGCTAAGTTCAATCTTGCCTTTTGCCCAATGTCCATGCATACATTTCAGCAAATCCTGACAGATTTTCTTTTCCACCTGGACCTGCGATCCCGATATTGAGATGCAGTATTTGAGCAGTGAGAACTATTGATTTCTATCTGCCACCATTTTTCAGCATGGATTTGTGATGAATCTGACATCTTCCAGGTCTACTGTCAAATGAAGAGCCAATTGAGAAGGGGATATGAGAAAGATATAGTTCACTGGCCAAGGTTATTCAAAAGTGATGTGGACCGAGTTGGGTCAACTTTATACATTTTCAAATAGTCCGAATTACCCAATTTTGGATGCTTCAAGCTCTGAATTTATTTTGATGCCCCTTGGTAATGCAGTTTAATATATCATATACTTCAAGGGGCATTGTACCATTCACTATATTAATAATAAATGTCTATCTCTTTTAAAACATGGAGCAATAGGGAGAGTGAAATGAGAAATGTTTAATGGCACCCTTAGCACTTGTATTCAGCATGATTTGATTTGTTGCACTGCTAATAGCAAGCCTTCAAGCCTGATGATTATTGTAAACCTACAAAAGTTACTAAATATGACAGGTTTTTTAATAGATATAATTCCATACTTAGTGAGTAGAGCATTTTATTTAAAAAACTCCTTCAAATTGGGATAGGAAGGCCATTAATAGCCAGCAGGAAAAAGTTACATCTTCCTCATTCTTATGTAATGATTCATTACATGCAGATTTCCTTTCTCGTGAGAAGCACAGCAACAAATCAGTGATTTCAAGAGTCTCAGGATGTTTTAAAAATTTTGTTCCCTTTTGCTTAAATTACTCAATTTAAATTAGTAATATGGAGATTAGATTAGACCTCATTAAGAAAGGGAAAAACGAGTCGATGTCTTTGTATAAATTTTGGTGCTTTAGATATTATTTTGTAGCTTGTTGAATTTTTTTAAATGTGATCCAATGGGAATAGTCAAGTATAAATCACGAAGGAAGCAGAAATAATACCTTTCAAATGTTTCCGTAAAAAGAGGCAAAGGTTGAAAATGGAAAGAAGCAACTTAACATGTTACTGATCTGATCAAAAGTTGGTTCTTTAGTGAATAACTTTATTATCTGAATACAGAACTGTAAATTAATTTGTTAAAGAAAAGTCACTTAATTTTCTTTTCTTGCCAAGGCATAGGCTTCTTGGTGAAATTTAAGGCAGAATGAAAATTAGCCTTAGGCATTTCAGAGCAACATGGTAAGGTTCAGGGAGATACACTAGTAGTAGTCATAAAAGTATGATCTGAATGTGGAGTGGATGATCTCAGAAGGTGAAATATTACCACTGTGAAATAAGTTTTGTCTGGTATATTCTAATGGAAATAAGTTAATTAATGATTTGGTATTTAAAGGGATATTGGGGAACAGCTGTCATAATATGATGGAATTCTATATACAACAGAAAAGCAATTTAATTCTATCTGAAACTCTGATCTTAAATCTGAATGAAGCAAATCATAAAGTTAGTGAGAGAAAGCAGAAATGCCCTTTTGTCACCCAGCAGAAGATCCCTGCAGTTGCTGACAAATTCATCTCCGTGCAGATCTCAAATGGCTCAAACCACTCATTCCGGCTGCATGGTCAGGCTCCGACTGCACATGCAAACTCCAAAACACCTGATACGCCCCACTCACACTTGGCTGAGAAGCTCTGCTATAAAGTTTGGGAAGATATACTTGTTTCAAACATTGTTTAAAAATGTATCCAAATTGTTTTGTTCAGTCGAAAATTTGTAAATTTGCTCATTCATATGTGCGGGTGTCCAGAAGTGGGGCAATCATAACCCGGGGAAGGCATGGAGTATTCGATCAAAGGTTAGTGAGAGATGTGAAAATAAACTTTTAAATGGTACTTAAAAAGAAGAGTGACTATGAGTCCCTTGCAGTACATGCTGAGATGAGCAAAATTATGTTGGGGAATAGGAGTGGTAGAACACAGAAGCAGACACAAAATCATCTGGATAGTTACAGGTATAGAGTAAATGACGGGAACAAAGAAATGAGCATTACTGAAAAAAACTAGTATTGGAGAAGCTAATAAAATGGAAGGTAACAATTCCTAAGGACCTGATGACCTCCACCCTTGGATTTTGAATGGGATCGATATGGAGATGGCAAATGCACTGATTATCATTTTCCTCGATTCTATGATGGTTCCCACAGACTGATAGATGCCAATTGTAATCCCAATATTTAAGAAACAAAGTAGCAAAACTAAGAATTGCAGAACATTTAGTTGAATGGAAAATGCTGAAATCTAATATTAAGTAGTGGTCATTAATTTAATATTCAGACTGCACACTCTGCTTGACAATTCTGCTAGAGTTTTTTTGAGTTTGTAAACAGCACAAAAGAGCAAACCATGACCTTCCAGGTTCAAGAACAGCATCTTCTCAGCAACCATCAGGCTTCTGAACCCCGCGGGATAACCACTTATGAGGTGTTTGCGCAATAATCGACCAGAACCAGAACCGCACTGCACAACACTGACCAGAACTCTACCTCAGCAATGATCTAATATGGACTATGCCTTAATTTGCGCTACGTACTTTGGTTTTGCACTATTTTGGTCTGGTTACCTAGTATTACTGATTATTGATAATTATATATTTCTTTGCATTGCATTTAGGGGTCTGTAAAGCTGCAGCAAGTAAGAATTTCATTTTTCTATTCCTGGTAAAAATGACAATTAAACACTTGACCTTTGACTCATTTAATGTGATGTAGAGTGATCATCAAACAAAATTCAAACAGTATTTGGTAAAGGTCAAATCACAGCTTTAAAGCTGTTCAGCTGTGCTCTAACCAGGTGTTGGTCACATGACTTTCATTGTGCTCCATTTGTTCTTTGGTCCCAGCATTATGCCAGTCCTCTCGAGCTCTGTAATTATCACCTCCAGCACCCAATGCTTTGCTATAACAACACTGGCCCCAACACCTCGTAGCACTTTCTTCCACCTGAATGCTCTCATGCTCTGCCTTGGACTGCAATTGCCATTTGGCACATATTCTTTACCTGTCTGAATTACCCCATATTTAAGTCTTTGCTGTGTATGCTGTTTTACAGTAGCTACTGGGGACTGGCCACCAGAGGGGACTTTTCCACCTTTTAACCCTTTGCCCACTGGGATTGTTTGTGACTTGCCACATAGTTTTGGCTGTGGCCAGCGTTGCATTCAGCATCTTATTACTGAAAGACATTAGCAAACCATTAAGCATCAAGGGAATTCCTCCGATATCACACAGCATCGTACCTGTCATCTTGTTTCCAGGGAATTTGAAGCAAAGCTGCAGAAGATGGTAAAAAAGAGTTCCTGACAGAGGATTCTGAATTATTATCTCAGTACGTTAGAGCTCAGACAGGATTTTTTTAAAAATGTCATGTTTCTGATTGCTTCTTTGGTTCATCGGACCTGGAGATTTCAAGGCTTCCTTGGATGCTACATAATGTTTCAGCTCCTAATTGTGCAGATTCAAGCTCAATCATGAATCCTCCTCTCTTGCAATATTGCAGGGTCGATAGCAATTTCTAATTCAGATATTGTTTTAGATTTTGTTGTGTGCCTCAAGCAGTGCTGTTTGTTCTTACATTGCACAAACTCACTTCAAACCTATTATGCATTATCTGTTTTTGCATTGAGGTGGAACATAACTCTCCATATCCTGCAGGTTTTTAAATAGTTTATAAATTTCCTTTAGGGTTCAAAAGCTAGTGTACAAAACAATATATATAAGGCGGGTCTCTTTATCCTTTCAGGCATAAGAATCCTGTTTTGAAATTAAACCTGTGTTGTAAATATACCCTTGGGAAATTTTGGTCGACGACTTGAGAATGGGTTAAGTTTATAAGTTTATGTGAAGGACAGATGTAAATACATTATTTCTGTAGTCTTGTAATCATCACACTAGCCTGAGTCCGACATAGGGATAAGTTTGGTAGTGGTGGGGGGGGGGGGGGGGTCTAAGTTAATGTGAACAGACCTCCCAACCCTTCTGAATTTGGCGGAAAGTTTCCGCTTTCTTATTTCATTTCTGCCATTCCAATTTTGCCTCACATTTTTCCGCAAAACACATCCCTCGCCACTTGCCGTGCCCGCCTTGGCCTCGCCTCGCCCCGCCTCACCGCTGGCCTCGCCACCTGCCACTGGACTGGCCTCGCCACTGGCTCTGCCTCGCCGCTAGCCTGGCCTTGCCGCGCCACATGTATGGGCATATATAGAATGGGAGGAGCCAGAATTAGGAGTGTAATTGGGCATGCACTTACGTGGTGCTTCAGATACGAGAAGAGCTTGGATAGATAAAATTACCAAGTCTATGACGGGAAAAATACTATCTGTTTGTAACACTAACGACTAATTAAACTGAAACGTCGTGAAGATCTCTCTTGTTGTTTGCGTCAAGAATAATCACTCCACTCCTTTCGTGAAGTGGTCACTAAAGGAGACGACTCAATGGTAAGGATTGAAGTTGCCACGATATTGTAAGAATTGTGCTCCATGAGTGATATATTGTAAGAATTTTGGTCGACTGGTCTTGAGAATGGGTTAAGTTTATAAGTTTATGTGAAGGACAGATGTAAATACATTATTTCTGTAGTCTTGTAATCATCCCACTAGCCTGAGTCCGATACAGGGATAAGTTTGGTAGTGGTGGTGGGGGGGGGGGGGGGGGTCTAAGTTAATGTGAACAGACCTCCCAACCCTTCTGAATTTGGCGGAAAGTTTCCGCTTTCTTATTTCATTTCTGCCATTCCAATTTTGCCTCACATTTTTCCGCAAAACACTTGCCGTGCCCGCCTTGGCCTCGCCTCACCGCTGGCCTCGCCACCTGCCACTGGCCTGGCCTCGCCGCTGGCCCGGCCTCGCCGCTGGCCCGGCCTTGCCGCGCCACATGTATGGGCATATATAGACTGGGAGGAGCCAGAATTAGGAGTGTAATTGGGCATGCACTTACGTGGTGCTTCAGATATGAGAAGAGCTTGTATAGATAAAATTACCAAGTCTATGACGGGAAAAATACTATGTTTGTAACACCAACGACTAATTAAACTGAAATGTCGTGAAGATCTCTCTTGTTGTTTGCGTCAAGAATAATCACTCCACTCCTTTCGTGAAGTGGTCACTAAAGGAGACGACTCAATGGTAAGGATTGAAGTTGCCACGATATTGTAAGAATTGTGCTCCATGAGTGATATATTGTAAGAATTTCCTTAGCCGGAGGGAATAAACTAAGAACTGACCACAGTGAGTTAAGATAATGTAAGACCTGTCCCTATGAGTGAGACGGGAGTTTGTGAATCAACTGGACGGAACAAGGATTGTTTTATCTGGCGAGCCTGTATGGAATTCTACAGATGATCAGGGTCATTACCTGCGTTAATCTGACTAATGGAGATTGACATCTTTGAAAGCCAGTGAGTAGAGCATTGTTTTATTGGAAAAGCTGTTTTTCAGAAGTTGAATTGGAAAGCTGCGTCTGAAATTTTTTGAAATGCTGAGAACAAAGAAGTGACCTTGAGCATCGCAAGATATCAGTTATTTTGAAATCCTTTGCAGATATGACTTTACATCAACACCTCCTAATGGATATTGACGTACAAGTATGCTTGTACTTAGATCTGATGTTCTGCCACAAGGTGGCGACATCAGAATGGATTCCTAAGGGGAAATGGTTTTTCTTCATTTTGTGGAACTTCAGTTCTCATGTTTTGAAATGGGTTGCAACTCTGAAAAGCCAGCGTGAGATTGAAGAAGAACAGAAGAAAAGACAGTTGAAAATAAAAGAACAACTGAGAAGAAAGAAAGAATGTTTGAACTCAAGATATAACAAGCTACCAATTTAATGGAAATGACGAAAGAGCTAATGAAATCAAGTAAAAATGGAAATGAAGTACGATTCAACTTGATTCAATTTAACCATCTCAATGATCAAATTAAAGAAGAATATGAAGCATTGAAACAGCTGAGAAGACGAAAAGAACGATTGGAATGGCAAAACCTGTAGAAGCACAGGTGCAAGAAAATCATCCTGAAATACTTCACATTAAACAAAAGGACGAAGAAAAGAATCCAGAACATACAGAACAGAAGGAAAAGCCAAATGCGAGTGATGCTATTCTCCCGTCTCAAAATTGTGGGCATATTGGGGGCGGTGACAAAACCTGCATCTCTTCCAAAGCAGTCCAAGCTGATCCATTGGCTGGAGAATCTCTACTCCTGAAAATGCTTATCTGAGAACAGAGATGACTGAAACCAACTCTGAACTAATAGCAAATATTAAACTGAATGTGTATGGTGAAGGTTTACAGGAGGAAGTAATAAAGAGTGATGCACAGTTAGCATTTGTTGATGAAGTAGTTGAGAGCTTTGTTCAGGATACTAATGTTAATTCACAGCCACCGTATGAAGTGCTGGAGGAGAATGGATTGCTGTTGCATTCAGAAAATCATGAATCTTCGGATCAAGAAATTATAGAACAGAGAACTTCAGGGGATCTTGCACCAGAACACCCAGCACATTGATGAAGACGTTTCAACCAAAGTAATTGCTGGAAAAACTAGTTCCACAGAGAATTCTACAGTTTTTGTCGATGGTGGAAAACTAAATGAATCCATTACCAGTGAACCTGAAGATGACTACCCAGAAATCTCTGTTACAAATGGAACTACCCTGGATGGTGAACTGAGAAACCAGGAAGATGGACACTATTTTTTAGACTTAACTTTCAAGCAAGAAAATGCCAGCGAAAGTGGCTACGGCACTGTTTCATATCTAAGACTGGAAAACGATAGCAAAGAAGTGCATATTGCATTCATAATGGGAAAATCCAGTGTGGCACCATTAAAACAGATGATGATTCCCAGAATGGAGCTTACAGCTGCAGTCCTAGCTGTCAGAGTTGACACAATGCTGCGAAAAGAATTACAGCTTCAACTGGACAAATCCATCTTCTGGACCGATAGCACAACAGTGCTCAAGTACATCAACAACGAAACCAAATACTTTCAAACATTTGTAGCAAACAGAATCTCTTTTGTAAAGGAGATATGTTAGCACAAAGGAAAATCCTGCAGATGAAGCATCAAAATGATTAACAGCAAACCACTTCTTAAGCTGGAAGAGATGATCCTGGCTAATGGGCTGAATATTGGAGACCATACCAGATGCACAAGGTCTTGTCCGCACAGCTCGGCTTCAGACTAAGAGCAACATCTTGGAAAGACCAATAACGAAGGTATGTCTGCTCCTAGGAGCTGATACTTGAGTACAGCTAAGACTGGTGGCCTTAAAGATTGAAGAATCACTAAAGTAGATTAGATGCCAACATATAGTGCATGCTTTATTTTGATTATGTATGAAGTTTTTATGGCTCCTTTTAATGTTTTAGAAATTGTTTTGTTATATGCTTAGAACAATTAGGGGCCAGTGTGTAGGAGCCATTTGTGTTTATTAGCTATCTTAGCATATTATATTATTTTGTATCCTGCTGTATTATTTTTGGACACTTGGGGGTTGGTGTGAGATGAATACAAGACTTACATATATGGGCATATATAGACTGGGAGGAGCCAGAATTAGGAGTATAATTGGGAATGCACTTGCGTGGTGCTTCAGACATGAGAGAAGCTTGGCTAGATACAATTCTTACCAAGTCTATGACGGGTGAAATACTACCTGTTTGTAACACTACTTCAATAAACGACTAATTAAACTGAAACATCGTGAAGATCTTTCTGTTGTTCTTTGTGTCAATCACCCCACTCCTTTCGTGAAGTGGTGACTAAAGGAGACGACTCGATGGTAAGGATTGAAGTTGCCACTATAAAGGTTATTGTGGAGTTGAAATCACAACCTAATGAGCCATACACTTCCAAATGCTGGGGGAAGATATATCATATCATCATATCATATATATACAGCCGGAAACAGGCCTTTTCGGCCCTCCAAGTCCGTGCCGCCCAGTGATCCCCGTACATTAACACTATCCTACACCCACTAGGGACAATTTTTACATTTACCCGGCCAATTAACCTACATACCTGTATGTCTTTGGAGTGTGGGAGGAAACCGAAGATCTCGGAGAAAACCCACGCAGGTCACGGGGAGAACGTACAAACTCCTTACAGTGCAGCACCCGTAGTCAGGGTCGAACCTGAGTCTCCGGCGCTGCATTCGCTGTAAAGCAGCAACTCTACCGCTGCGCTACCGTGCCGTGTACTGTATGGCACGGTGGCGCAGCGGTAGAGTTGCTGCTTTACAGCGAATGCAGCGCCGGAGACTCAGGTTCGATCCTGACTACGGTTGCTGTACTGTAAGGAGTTTGTACGTTCTCCCCGTGACCTGCGTGGGTTTTCTCCGAGATCTTCGGTTTCCTCCCACACTCCAAAGACGTACAGGTATGTAGGTTAATTGACTGGGTAAAAATGTTTTTAAAAAATTGTCCCTAGTGTGTGTAGGATAGTGTTAATAGTGTTAGTGTGCGGGGATCGCTGGGCGGCGCAGACTTGGTGGGCCGAAAAGGCCTGTTTCCGCGCTGTATCTGAAATATGAAAAAAAAGGGGGAAAAAATAGTTTTTATAGTGCATTCTCATTTTTTAATTCCCATCTTCTAGATAGTGCCTCTTTTGATTGGAAAAGCAAATTACTGCAACCAGCAATTACCAACAGTAATTTCTGTAAAGAAAGAAATGTATTTGAAGTCTCAGCGCCTTTCATTAGAACTGTCAAAAGTTAAAAGGAAGCAAGTTTAAAGGTTTAGAGAAGGGGTGAGGAGAGAACCAAAGGGGATGCCTGTGATGGTGTGGAAGACTAGAAATAATAAATAATGAAAAAGATTGTGCGAGATGAAATATTGGTGGTTATGACCCAAACAAAAAAATAAGGTCAATTAGAAATCTGGAAAATCAAAAAGAAAATGCTGGACACATGAGAGACTCCAGATACTGGATTCTTGAGCTAAAAGGAAACTGCTGACGAACTCAGTGGGTCAGACAGCATCTGAAGAAGGATCACAACCTGAAACATCTGTCTATTTACCTCCCTAGAGTTCTTCCTGATTTGGTTGTACTTGCAGAATGAGTATAGTATGTTCCAAAAGCAGCGATCCAGCCAATCTATGCTATGCTAATCACATCACAAAATACAATATATAAGTCAAATTCATGAGAATGTTTGGGGTCCTGAATGTTGGAAAGGAAGTAAAACATGGCAAGAAAAGGACGCAAAGTGCTGTAATAACTCAGCAGGACAGGCAGCATCTCTGGAAAATATAGATGTGATATTTCAAATTGGGACCTTTCAGAGTCTGATAAGTTACCTATCCATGTTCTCCTGAGATGCTGCCTGACCTGACTTTTGTCATTATTTCGTAAACCAGCATCTGCTGTCCTTTGTATCAACTAATATAACATCTCCAGTGGTTGCATGGCTTCAAGATGAATTCGGTATTTTTTTCCAAAACTCTGCTTCATCTCCTTCCCCATAGAATTCACAAAATGTCCTCTTTGATAAATCCCATAATCATCCATGCTAATTAATATCTTTTCACCTAGCTAGTGTCAATTTGTTTTGTTTGGCATTGATATTCTGATTTTGCTCCTTTAAAGATGCTCTATAAATTGGCATAATTCCAGCATTGACAGCCTCTTCTGTTTATAGAGATGTGCAGGGTATTGCTGTCCATTTATCTATGTCTACACACAGTCCTCTCAAAGTGGTGCTGACTTCCTCAAAGAAAATATAATGACATTAGTTAGCAATAATCTACCAATCACGGCTCCATCCAGATTTATCAAATTGCTTCTTCCTCCTCTCTATTTGATTCCAGTAAAGCAAGTGTGGCCGCAACAACATCTTATATAACTAACATGATCTCACAACCTCTATACTCAATACTTTGACTGATGATGGTCAATGTGCTGAAAAATGTTGTGACCACCCTCTCCACCTGTGACACCACATTCAAGAAACTATGTACCTGCACTGCAAGATCCCTGTGCTCCACAACATTCTCCAGAGGCCTACCATTCATTGTGTAGGTCCTGCCTATGTTAGACCTCCCAAAACACAACACCTCACACTTCTCTGCACTAATTCAATTAATCATTCCTCATCAGTCCACCTGCCGAACCGATCAAATCCCTCTATAATCTTTGACAACCATTTTCATTATAAACAATACCACTCACTTTCGTGTCAATTGCAAAGTAACGATTAAAAGTAACGATCCTGCAATCAATTTTAGGTGTCTAATACTGGCAGTGTAAAACCTACTAACATACTGATGATCTAAGGCATACTTTGTGGTCCGGAACTGATGACCCATATTTCCAATTGCAGGATGTCTTCATTTAAAAAAAGTTTTTGTGCAATCCAGATAAACTAACTCTTTGGAAAAAGAAAGGGCAAAAATGCCATCCTCCCCACCAATTAATAAAAAGTTATTTTTAGTGCTGCCTTTAAAATCCAGCCTTTCCGTCATTTTATTTTAATAATTTTTTGATTTACAAAGTCCAAACAAAATGCTATTTGTTAATTTGCAGTAGGGCTGGTTATGCTCATCAGTGCCATTGAAGGCATGCTACCTGCAGTTTTCCCTCCTCTGATAAGTGGCTGCAAGAGTGCTTGCAGATTGACTTGTAGAAAACAACTTTGTTTTCTCTGTGCTGTGTTTTACATGTAAAACAAAGTGTTCTCACAGTTAAATGCAAATCTATTAATCTAAACTGCACTCTTGAGCTTTGTTATCAATGGAAAAATCGAATGTTGGTACTTTTTTTAAAACATGACATGAAACCATAAAACAAAGATCTGTCTAAATATGTTTGCTGTGTATAGTTTAAAGGAAGTCCTTTTGAACATGCTGCCAATATTTCCATTAAATTTTTTTGGGACCAATTGCCAGTATTTCCATGGTTACACCTGGTTGCATTGTCTTTGAATCCAGAAATGGTTTGTTGGCTAGATTGCCAGTATTTCCATTGAGACATTACCTATTCACCCATAGAAAGTGTCGTTTGAAATATTGAAGCGTATCCATAGAAACTGTTGGGTCATTCGCCAATATGGTTGATTGACTACATTATATAACTAAATTGAGGTGCTAAAGTAAAAATATTTTTCTCTATATTAAAAGTAATAAAATACTGTGCTGGACTTTGCCTTATCAGTGATTTGGAAGTAGATTGAAGGTATTGTGTAGTATTTACTTAACTATCATCAATTCCCTTTGCTATTTTTTACCCTTCATCCTGTTTATGGCATTGATTTATCCATCTAAATGCAAGTATATCTTATCCCTCAGAATACTCTCTGGTAACTTTCTGACCACAGATGTTAGGCTCACTGGCCTGTAGTTCCCAGACGTTTCCCTGCAGCCATTCTTGATTTGAGGCATGACATTTGCTGCCCTCCAGTCTTCCGGCACCTCGCCATCATTTAATGACAACTCGTAAATCTCCACCAGGGCACCTGCACTTTCTGCTCTAGCTTAACACAGTATCCTCGTATATATCTGATCAGGCGCGGGAGATTTGTCCACCTTCATACACATCAGGACCTTCAGGACCTCTTCGACCATAATACTGACTGCTCTCAAGACACCTCCATTGACTGCCCCAAGTTCCCCAGTCCTATTGTCTTTCACCACAGTTAAAATAGAGGAGAAATGCTGGTTGAGGATCTTGCTCGTTTCCTGTAGCTCCACGCAGAATTGGACGCTTTGTTTCCTGAGGAGTCCCACTCTGTCTCTGGTTACCCATTTTCCCTTTATGTACCTATAAAATCTCTTGGGATTATCCTTAATGCTATCTACCAGAGCTATCTGCTGTCCACTGTTTGTCCCTTGGATTTCCATTTTTTTAGCTTGCTCCTTAGTTCCCGGAACTCCTCCAGGGATATACTTGATCACAACTGCTTAGACCTGCGCCATGCCTCTTGACCAGAGTAAGACCTCTATTTCCCTGGGCATCCAAGTTTCCTTGTGCTTACCTGCCTTACCCTTCACTCTAACAGGAAGGAACAAGGATGGTCTTGGACTGTTGTCAGAATACTTTAAAAAAATATCCCACTTTCTTCACGTTCCTTTTCCTTCAAACAACCTACACCAATCAACTTGAGTTAGTTCCTATCTCATACCCTCAAAGTTGACTTTGCTCCAATTTAGAATTTTAACACGTGGGCCTGCTCTGTCTCTATCCATAACCATCTTAAACCTAATAGAACAATGGTCGCTTGTCCCAAAAGGCTCACGGGATTTACAACTTCAGAGACCCGGACTCGATCCTGACTACAGGTGCTTGTCTGTATGGCATTTGTACGTTCTGCCTGTGAACTGTGGGGGGTTTTCCGAGATCTCCAGTTTCCTCACACACTCCAAAGGCATACAGTTTTGTAGGCTAATTGAATCGTAAATTGTCCCTTGAGTATAGGATAGTGTGAATGTGCGGGGATTACTGGTCGGCATGGACTCGGTGGGCCGAATGGCCTGTTTCTGTGGTGTATCTCTAGACTAAACTAAACTAAATCCATGAACACTTCATCCACCTGCCCCTCCCAATTTCCCAAAGCTAGATCAAGCATTGCCCTCGTCCTTGTGGGGCCTTCTGCAAATTGCTGGAGGAACCTCTCCTGAACACATTTGATAAATTCCTCCCCATCCAAAACTTTCACACGATGACATTCCCAGTCAATATTGGGAAATTGTTATATCATGTCTCATAAAATAGTAATTGTAAAGGAAATCTTTATCGCTGTATCCTGCTGAGATTAATTGTGACAGTAGGCAGTAAACCTTGTTGGCTCGAGTGGCCATCAGTTGTTGATCGTTCAGTCAGAATTGCTATCTCAATAAACAGTGTCTGTGTTTGCCGAGATTGCTCAGCATCATTCTGGGGAAAATCACTATTCAGGTCAGAAACTCCGAGACCCTTGGACTGCAATCTTGGGATAAAGAGGAAGAGAATTATTTGACTTAGTTGAATATTTGTAATTATTTTTGTTTCTTTTTATTAATTATCTTTACTATTGTGTGCCTTTTTAGCCTGTCACTTCATGAGCAGTTTTTAAATGTTGATGAATGCTGGGCATCTAAGAATGATCTAATTGCTTGAGGACTTTTATCAGAATGCAAAGACCTACACATAGCTTTGCCTGTAAGGGCCATACCTGCAGTAGAGCCGCTGTACCACATCGCCACAAACTGATCGCTGCTCAAATCTAATTACATGAATCAAGGGTTGGATGGCCAGCAGTATTGGCTCTCTGTATTTGGGTAAAGCGGGGGTGGGCTTTTGAGAATTGTGGGTCACAACTCTGGTTAGCGGTTCAGTTACAGCTTATCATCCCAATTAAGTAAAGAATAGTGTGGCAGAAGTACTGCTTGCACCAAAGTATGTATTGATGGCAAGCCCAAATTAGAAAAATGAAAATGTAAAGGAAGTAAAAGCAATGTTGGCTTTTTAAAAATAATGAATTGAAGTAGTCCTAGTCCCAATACAAATTTACAAGCTGCATGAGTTGTCGGCACCATGTAGGAATTTCGAGTTTCTGCAGTGTTGAGAATCACTGTCAGCATTTGAAATGAGGTAACTGACATATTGTCATCAGAGGGACTATGGTCTGCACCTTTAAACATCATATCAACTTTTACACAGACCCACTCTTGCCTGTGTTCCCACAGACACTTCCTTGAATATCATTGTTAGTCTTGTCACAGACACACTTTTGAACATCTTGTCAGCATTTTCACTGACACAGACTGGTTATCTTGTCATTGTTCCTATACGAAGCATTTTAATGGAATCATCCATGGGTGGTTTGCCAGCATTCTGTTTTGCCCACAGGGACGATTTTTGACACATTCCTAATATTTTCCATAGATGTACTGCCAGTTTCTCTGGAAATGCCACAGATGCTTGATATTCTGCAAAATTATAAATGGCTACTGCTGTCTAGACACTAATAAGATATTTTACCGGGGATATAGGACCAGTTAGGCTAGTTCATAATGACCAGCTTTTTGTATCCCCTTGTTAATTTAGAAAATTCATGTAGATTACTGAATATGTGTCAAAAACAAGATATGATTTAAAAATATATAAATTCATGTTTCACTGGGTCTGCATCAGACATTCAGCGGTAATTTGAGCGGAAACCATCTACATGTAGATGTGATAAAAAGACAACTGTTTGATAGATTTTTTCATTATGTGTTAATTACTTGAATGTAACATACTAATAAATAGGTTATATGGATTTTCCAATGAATTGAATAAACTCTCTGATAAACACTTGATGGTTCCATTGTGTTCAGTTCTGCAATCCATGTGATCCACTTCAAGTCGATCTGACTATAATTGAAACAGGCTGAGATTGTGGTCATCAGCCAAAAGTTGGTAATAGGTGAGGCTTAGAATGTGGTGAGGCTTGGTAATAGGTGAGGCTTAATGAGGCTTAGGTGAGGCTTGGTAATAGGTGAGGCTTGGTAATAGGTGAGGCTTAATGAGTATTCAATGGCAGTTATTGTCAGAGCTGTTATAGTAGATATCTAATTGTAAAGATTGACTACATCTGGGAGCATTGTGTGGAGCTGTCTGAAATTCTACCAGAATTCAAGGCTCAAATAGGGCAATTCTGGGACTGGAATACCAGGTGGTTAACATTTTATTAAATCAATAGATACAACTACAACCATTTGACCTGAACCAGCTCGTGGAGAATGCTTTCCTTAAGAATAACTTTGGAAATTCATACTTTTAAATATTAGGGGGAAATTGAGTATTGCCCAAAAGTAAAGAGAAGGTTTCTGGCAAAATGAAAATTAGAAGTAACCCAACAGGTAGAAATAGAGAATAGATCAACTTCCAATTGTAATAGAGTGGTTGACCGCAAGTACAAAGAGTAAACAGTCTCTACTGCACTGGACTGCATGCTTTAATAGATAATGAAAATGTTTAATGTGATGTTGAAATGTGTTCAGAAAGAAAAGTCTAGTTTCAATCTCAGCTAATGCTGTATTAGCTAATCCCATGGGCATTATGTTTGGCGAACTACAGTTGGTCTTGGGTGGTCAGGAGGTGATTTGATCCCCGCAGCATATCAAAGTTTTAACCAGCCTTGATGATGAAGAACTTTATGATAGTAATGCCATTCAATGTCAAGGGAGATGGTGAGGCTCTTTTTTGTTGGAGTTGGTCATTGCCTGGTGCTTCTGTGGTCTGAATGTTGCTTGGGTCCTGGTGTTTTTAGGCATGAACAGCTTCATTTACTGAGGAGTTGTGAATGGAATTCAAGATTGTTTAATCATCAGTGAACTTTCTCACTTCTGACTTTGCGATGGAAGGAAGATCTTGGTTATGCAGCTGAAGATGGTTGGGCTAGGACACCATTGTGAGTAAAGTACTGCAGCTCTGATGCTGGCCTTTGACATATACAACCACCTTCCTTTGTGTGAGGAAGCCATTGGCTTCTTTTTCCATTTTATGCTCATTGACTTCAATTTTATCAAGCACATTGATGCTGCACCTTGCCAAATGCTGCCTTGATGACATGGGTAACCACTTTCTCCTCACCTCAAGCATTTAGCTTTTTGGTCTATGATTGGGCCAAAGCTGTGATGACGTAAGAAGATGAATGGTTCTGGTGAAACCCAGAATTGGCATTGGTGAGTGGGTTATTGGGGGTGAGTGCCACATGATAGCATTATTGGTGAGTGAGAGTGAGCAGTTTGGGTGGTAATTGGCTGGTTTGGTTTTGTCCTATTTTTACGGGACTTATTTAGCCAATTTGGTATAGGTGACAGTTGTAATGCATTGTCTTTCAGTTGTTTAGTGTACATTTTTTTCATTTTTTTTTTTTTAATATCAAAAAATACTTTATTCAAATAATAAATATCATTCACAAAACATATTCTTAAACAATTCCATCCGACATTTCCGGAGGTTACATTTGGTACAGACATTCACTTAGACATTTACTTACATTTAGACATTTACCCAGTATCCCTTATTTGGAGGGGCGTCTCTCTCCACCACACCCTGCCCCCCATGTCCAGCAGCGGAAGGACCCTAGACTGTGGTCCTCCACCACAGGGCCTTAGCGTTGGCTGCACCAAGCTTCAGTGCATCCCTCAGCACGTACTCCTGCAGTCTGCAGTGGGCCAGTCGGCAACATTCCTTGACGGACAGCTCGCTCCGCTGGGAGGTCAACAAGGATCGGGCAGACCAAAGAGCGTCTTTCACCGAGTTTAGTGTACATGTAATCTTGTATTGCATCTTCACTGGACTGGCAACTCATTAATTTTAGCTGTTGCTCCTGGTGAGTCTTTTTGTATTCCTTTATGAACCAGGGTTAATCTTCTAGCTTAATAGTAATATGCTGGACTTTCATACAGAAAATGTGAATTTTGCTGCTGCTTGTCTGCAGTGCCTCAAGGATGTGCAGTTTTGAGCTACTAATTTTATTGACACTATCCCAGTTTACATGATTGGGCCATAAACATAAGTGGGTGTCCTCAGTGCGAACTTGGGAATTTGTCTCTGCAGGAATATGCAAATTATCCATTTTAATTTTAAGTGAATAGAATCTTTCATACAAACCCACACCTCAAGGACTGCAGCGGTTCTAGTGAACTTGCCACCATCTTCTCAAGGGCACCTAGGTATGGGCAGATAAATACTGGCACAGCCTGGAAGCCCACATCCTCTAAATGTTTTTTTTAAACTATTGAAAAGCCAGACAAAAATGTCAGTCACCTATTCTGATTTGGTGTAATGCAAAACATAATTTGAACATCAATCATTTGTTTACTTACAATTCCAAAGAGGGGTAGAATCAGAATGGTTGTCTCTTTGAACCAAATATCATGTTCACTTCATATTTTAAACAGAGTGTTACAATTGTTCCCTAAGGGTGGAAAAAATCCAATTCTCGATGCATTTTCTGTGATGTGGTTTTAGAAGTGTGTGGAAGTGGATGCTGCATTTAAAAATAAAAAGTCAAATTTAGCTTGCTGTTATGGTCATGAGCTGCCAATAATTCATGTTCTTACAGGTCCTTCTCCCAGTCACTACTCTTCAATTTGTAATCCTGCAATGTTTATATGCACAGAAAAATGCTATGTTGCACATCTATAATTGGAGAGATATGTCACATCTGAACTAATATGCCTGGATCTTCCTGAGTTACACCTTCAATAACAATGCTAAAACACATTATCTGGTATTTGCTTTATTGCATTTTGTGCAAGCTTGCAATGTGCAACATCACAACAATGACTGCACTACTGAGTATAATTTAAATTGATGTAAAGATTCTTTTGAGGACCTTGGATTGTAAAAGGTATTTTGTAGATGCAAACCCCACTGGCTTGTTTTTAAATCAAAGGTTTTACTTCAAAGGCATTAATTCTCAGATTTATGTTTGCTGTAAATGTATGTAATTTATGTAATTTTTCTCGAATTATAAATAAATATGAAGGGCAGTAGATCTAACACGGATCCTTGCAGGACTCTATAACAGTGACAAACATCTATGCAGAGCTCCTTCCATTTGTAACTACCTCTGTCAATGAAATTGCCACCAATTTCTATCTAAGTGATGTGCTGCAATGCAAGAAGCAACCTTACTGTGCAAACTTTATCAAAGGCATTTTGAAATGTAGAAATTCAATTTAAATAATGTGTCTTACCTTCCGAATAGAATTTCTTCAAAGTCAGGAACGTGTCTCATTAGGAATAGCATGACACCTTAATAATAATCCCTTGTATTTCTTACGATGAAACAAAATATTATTTAAAAATTATTGTAACTTGCTGATAACTAATGTAAACTGCTAGTTTTCATCTTATTTTGGATTAATTCTCTTTGAAAATATAGAATGGGATAAATGCTTTCCTCAGACCATGAGATTCATCCCTAAACTTCCAGCTGTTAAAAAAGGCACCCAACATCACCAGAGACCCGCAACACCCTGGCCACACTCTCATTTCACTCCTGCCATCGGGAAAAGTATAGGAGCCTGAAAACAGTAACGTCAAGGTTCAGGAGCAGCTTCTTCCCAACAACAATCAGGCTGGTGGACATGGCAACCTCCAAATAAGCTCAAAACTACATAAACTTTGGAGATAGACACAAAAAACCTTGAGTAACTCAGCGGGACAGGCAGCATCTCTGGAATGGCGGGACTATCATATGTTGAAAGACTGGAGCGACTAGGCTTGTATACACTGGAATTTAGAAGGATGAGAGGAGATCTTATCGAAACGTATAAGATTATTAAGGGGTTGAACACGTTAGAGGCAGGAAACATGTTCCCAATGTTGGGGGAGTCCAGAACAAGGGGCCACAGTTTAAAAATAAGGGGTAGGCCATTTAGAACTGAGATGAGGAAAAACTTTTTCAGTCAGAGTTGTGAATCTGTGGAATTCTCTGCCTCAGACGGCAGTGGAGGCCAATTCTCTGAATGCATTCAAGAGAGAGCTGGATAGAGCTCTTAAGGATAGCGGAGTCAGGGGGTATGGGGAGAAGGCAGGAACGGGGTATTGATTAAGAATGATCAGCCATGATCACATTGAATGGCGGTGCTGGCTCGAAGGGCCGAATGGCCTCCTCCTGCACCTATTGTCTATTGTCTATTGAATGGGTGACGTTTCACTAAAGTCTATCTAGTCAGCTCAATACAACAAGAAATTGCAAAAAGTTAGGAATGCAGCCCAGTCCATCACAGACCAGCCTCTTTATCCCCCCTCACTCCACCCAACCCCATTGATTCCACACTATTTTAGGAAAGCTGCCAAAAAAAGCAAAAACCATTCACGTCCTTGTTATTCTCTCTTTTTCCCTTTCTTGTTGGGAAGAAGACAAAAGCTTGGAGGCTCATGCATCAGATCCGAGAACAGCTTCTTTCCCATTGACATTGGACTCTTGAATGCATCTCTCAAATGCCAAGGATGTATTCCTGATCTTTCAATTTACCTTGTTGCATTCTTTGCACATATTCTTTCTATCTGCTCTTTCGCTGTAGCTGTAACACAATATTCTTCTGCACTCCGGTTACTTCCTCTTTTGGACTACTTGATGTAATAATGTGTGGTACGATTTGTCTGGATAGCATGCAAAATAATGTTTTTCACTGTATCTTGATACATATGACACAAATAAACCAATACCAATGATAGTCTAGCATTATTTACAATATGTAATGCACAGTAACTTTTATAAAGCATCACCTAGATCTGCCTGAGAAAATGCGGAATAATATTTTGAAGTACATCGTGAGCTTATGTGCTTTAACGAGGTTCAATAAAACAAATATTTCTTCCATTACTGCCCATTCACTCGTATCCCTCTAAACCTTTCCTATCCATGTATCTGTGCATGTGTCTTTTAAATCGTAAGATGGTAAGCCGAGCAGAATTGGACCACTCAGCCCATTGCGTCTGCTCCACCATTTGATCATTGCTGGTCTATTTTTCCCTCTCAACCCCATTTTTCTTGACTTCTCCCCTTAACCTTTGACTCCCTTACTAATCAAAAACCTATCAATCTCTGCTTTAAAAATAACCAATGACCATCTTCACAGCTGTCTGTGGCAATGAATCCAACACATTTCCCTATTCTTTGGCTAAATAAATTCCTCCTCGTCTCCATTTCAAAGACTTTGCCCTCTGGTCCTGGACCCACTACCAGAAGCCTCCTCTCCACATCCACTCAATCAAGGCCTTTCATTATTCAGTAGATTTGAATAAGATCCTCTCTCACCCTTCTAAATTCCAGTGAGTACAAACCCCGAGTCATCAAACGCTCCTCCTATGTTAGCCCAATCATCCATGGGATCATTCTCGTTAATCTCCTCTGGACCTTCTCCAATGCAAGCATATCCTTCCTCAGATGTGGGGCCCAAAACTGCTCATAATATTACAAATGTGGTCTAACCAGTGCCCTTTAAAGCCTCAACATTACATCCTTGCTATTATATTCTAGTCCTCTCGAAAACAATACTAACATTGCATTTCCCTTTCTTATGACTAACTCAACCCGCAAATTTACCTTTTGGGAATCCTGCACCAGGTCCATTTGCACCTCCGATATCTGAATCCTCTCCCCATTTAGAAAATAATCTAGTGCATATTTTACAATGCTGTATTCCATTTGCTACTTCTTTGCAGAAGGACTTGGACGGTTTGAGAGAGTGGGCAAAGTCCCTACTTCCTCAACACTCCCCTCCACCTATCCATGTATTATCTGCAAACCTAGCCATCAATTCCATCATCCAGGATCATTAACATTTGAAATAGCAGATCCAACACTGAGCCCTGTAGAACGCCACTAGTCATTGGCAGCCAATCAGAAAAGGCCCCCCTGTATTCCCACACTTTGCCTTCTGCCGGTCAGCCAATCTTCTATCCATGCTAGTACCTTGCCTGTATTACCATAGACTCCTATTTTGTTTGTCAGCCTAAATGCTGTTATAGTACCTGCCTCAACTACTTCCTCTTGCAGCTCATTCGATATACCCACTGCCCTTTGAATGAATTTTAAAGAGACCATTTAAAATTTTCAGGAAATAAAAAGTTTTCACTGAAGAATTATTTGCTGGGTGTGGCAGAATAATTAGTATGATTTAATCTGACACTGGAGAAGTGATAATGGGGAGTAAAGAGAGGACAGATGAATTGAATGTTTTTTCCGTCTGTCATCTCAGTGGAAGATATCAGCAACGTACCTGAAATTCAAAGGAGTCAGGGGGCAGCAGTTAGTGGAGTGGCTATTACTAAAGCGAATGTGCTTGGGAAGCTGAAAGGTCTGAAGGTGGATACTTCACCTGGACCAGATGGACTACACCCCCAGGGTTGTGGAGGCTTTAGTGGTGATCTTTAAAGAATCACTAGAGTCAGGAGTGGTTCCAAAGGATTGTAAAATTGAAAATGTACTCCTCGGTTCAAGAGAGGAACAAAGCAAAAGAGGGGAAACTATAGCCTGACTGCAGAGGTTGATAAGATTTTAGAGTCTATTATAAAGGATGTTTCCAAGTACTGAGAAGCACATGTAAAAATAGGCCGAACTCAGCGTGGTTTTGTGAAGGGGAGATATTGCCTGACGAATCTGTTGGAATTCTTTGATGAAGTAAATAGAAGTATAGACAAAGGAGAGTCGGTGGATGTTGTTTTCCTGAGTTTTTAGAAGACCTTTGATATGATGTGATAAAACTTTATTCATCCCAGGAGGAAAATTGGTCTGCCGACTGTCGCAACACACAAGGTGCACAAAAACTTGAAATTAAAAGATGCCACATGTGAGGCTGCTACAGATGAGATCCAATGGCATCAGAGGCAAGATGCTGGTATGGATAGAAGTTTGGCTGGATGGCGGAATACAAAGAGTGGGAATAAAGAGAGCTTTTTCTGGTTGGCTGCCAGTGACTAACGATGTTCCGCAGGGGTTGGTGCTGGGGCCGTGACTCTTCACATTGTATGTCAATGATTTGGATGAGGGAATTGACGGCTTCATGGTCAGGTTTGCGGATGATGCCAAGATAGCTGGAGGAGCAGGTATTGTAGAGAAAGCGGGGACTCTGCAGAAGGACTTGGACAGGTTGGGAGAGTGGGCAAAGAAGTAGCAGATGGAATACAGTGTAGCAAAGTGTGGAGTCATGCATTTGGTAAGAGGAATAAAGGTGTAGACTGTTTTCTAAAGAGGGAGATAATTCAGAAATCAGAGGTGCAATGGGACTTGGGAGTGTGGTGCGGGATTCACAAAAGGTTATTTTTTTCATGTTGAATCGGTAGTAAGGAAGGCAAATGCAATGTTAACATTTATTTCAAGAGGACTAGAATATAAAAACAGGGATGTAATGCTGAGACTTTATAAACCACTGGTCAGACTGCATTTAGAGTATTGTAAGCAGTTTTGGGCCCCATATCTGAGGAAGAATATGCTGACATTGGAAAGGGTCCAGAGGAGGTTTTAGAAGAATGATCCCAGGGATTAGTAGGTTACCATATGATGAGCGTTTGACAGCACTGGGCCTGTACTCACTGGAGTTTAGAAGGATGAGGGGGACCTTATTGAAGCTTGCTGAAGAGTGAAAGGCATAGATAGAGTGGATGCAGAGAGAATGTTTCCACTATTGGGAGAGTCTAGAAGCAGACAGCATAGCCTCAGAATATATCTACTCAGCTTTAGAAAGAAGATGAGAAGGAATTTATTTCGTAAGAGGGTGGTGAATCTGTAAAATTCATTGCCACAAATGACTGTTGAGCACAGTCATTGGGTATTTCTAAGGCGGAGATTGACCGATTCTTGATTAGTAAAGTCCGGGGTGGGAAAGGCAGTAGAATGGGGTTGAGTGGGAAAGATAGATCAGCTATGATTGAATGGAGGAGTAGACTCGATCGGGCGAATGGCCTAGTTCTGCTCCTATTACTTATGAACTTAATCTGAAGTATATATATGATATGAAGACACAGACATTTGAAGTCCAAAGGCTGGGCCACACTTGCCTCAAGTAGTGGTTCCTTTTAAACCTCTTCCTTTTGATTTTTCTGTTCCCTATAATTTTTGTAAATTGTTCAATAAAATTAGATCTGAAACAGTTCTGGCTGATCAACTTCCTCTTTGAACTTGTTGAAGATGAAAGTGAATTGGATGCATATAAAAAAAATAGGAAAACGTTGCAAATTTTGTTTTAAAAAACAAGCTGGTATTGTAAACCGTGGACCGTGATGCCTTTTTGTTTCATGTCGTATCCCATATCTACCTGTTTTTATAACATGTGTAAAAATATTATAGAAATTATATCTGAAACTCGTCAAGAACAAAACCTGCACATATATTTAAAATATGGAAAAAACCTCAAATCTTGTCAATTTTCCGAGTAATAATTGTCCAATCAAAGCACGTTTGTCATTGAGTCGGACGCCAATTGACCAATCACGCGCTTTTTTTCAGGCTAGCTAGGCAGGGAGCCTACGTGTCGCTGTTCCTTCACTGTTGATGGATCAAAGTCCTGGAGTAAATCCTGGCAAAACCCTGCAGTGTGTGTTCAAAATTCTCTGAGCTCCCAGAAAGCCGTGGAGGAATGATATCAGCAAACTTATTTTAAGAGCCATTGAATACATCCTTTAGAGTTATATGCTGGTGTAATGTTTTCTTATAGTGTTTACATTTCTAATTTAAGTTTACTTTAGAGATAACTTTAGATTGTAAACATCAGGGATACTGTCACAAATAAGCTGAAGTGTCTATATTGTTCTCTCAGTCTGCTCTGCCATTCACTAGTCATCCGTGCCTCATGCTGTATTTGAAATCTCTTTCAGTTCCTAAAACCTATGTGCTATCAATCTAATCTTGTCCTTGAATATATTCACTGATCGAGAATCTATGATAAGGTAGAAATCTGCTTGGATGAAGAAATGTCTGCTTTGTGATGTGCCTGACCAACTAACCTGGCAAGTTTTAGTTTCCTCGACACAGTAAGCAATTAGTAACAGCTGTCTATCTGGAATTAAAACAATGTTTAAAATATTTTGGTCATGCGTGTTCAAAATTCTCTTTCTGAGCTCCCGGAAAGCCGCGGAGAAGCCAGGACCGGAGCAGGCCAGAGTGGGGTCTCACGGATCGACACAGCCTGTGGCTGGAGCCTGGTTCGGTGGTGCCCGCGGCTGACGGAACCTGGGTCGATGGAGCCCGTGGCTGGAGCCGGGTCGATGGAGCCTGCAGCTGACGGAGCCCGTGGCTGGAGCCTGGGTCTACGGAGCCTGCAGCTGACGGAGCCTGGGTCAACAGAGCCCATGGCTGGAGCCTGGGTTGACGGAGCCTGCAGCTGATGGAGCCTGGGTCGACGGAGCCCGCGACTGGAGCCTGGGTCGATGGAGCCCACGGCTGGAGTGCTATGACTTTTTCTAATTAGCTTAATTAATTAGTGTGCAACTTTTTACACTGACGAGTTATGAATTCCTTCTCAATTTTTTTAAATCTAAATCTGTGCCAAATTTCAAGTAGATACCAGAGATGGGTCACGAAAGTTAAAATCTAGACAACATTTTCGATGTTTGGCCCTATTGGGGAAGTGGTCTATTGGGGAAGTGAGAAGGATTATTTCCATGAGAACCCACATCTGAAAAGTAGGCTTGTTTCTTCTGAAGGGTAAAGGGCCTGTCCCAGTTACGTGATTTGTAAGGCAACTGCCGGCAACTCAAAATCGTAGCAGATCGCTGAAATTTTCTTTTACCCTACGACAATGACCACGACAATGCCGAGTCAGGTCGATACAAGTTACTTTTTTTGTGAAACTGGCACTTGGCTAAGAGATTACACCGTCTTCGGAAACATTAAAAAATTCCTACGCTTACCTGACCGTCAAACTGTCGCCTCCAATCTACCTATCAAATGTCCTGACGGTAAATAAATTGGTTAAACAAAACTATCTTCTGGTATCTTCAAATGCCTTTTCTTAATTTAATATTACATGCTTCTAAATGCATCTGCGACAACCTAGGAAACCTGGGGACAGCGTGTGACAATGCCCGCAAGCTACGACACCTGTCAACAAGCCAGCTGTCGCCGAGAAATTTCTATCTGGAATTTTTTTCCGCGACGCGCCGAGATCCGCTACGATTCATTGAAGACTCCTCACGATCATGCCCGCGACACCCCGGCGAACGTTCGGCGACAGCCTAGTCGCCAGCAATCGCCTAAGTTGGACAGGTCCTTAAAGCTCTACCTTTGTAAAATGAAAGCATTTTGATTATTTTTTGCTGTTCTTATTAGTGGAGTAAGGCAGGTGTGCCATGGTTAATAATAAAAGCACATCAACATTTAAAATTGTGACTGGTTGCATACCTCCGTGTTTTACTCCATTTAGTAATGAAGAGGCAGAAGACTAATTCTTCATTGGGTGGTATAAGATGTTGCCAAATTTGTTGGTTCTGCTTCTACATGGTGCCTTAAGAACAGTAATGTCTAGAAGAATAAATAAGCCAGAGAGATCAGTAAACACCAGCAAAGCAAGGTGTCATTAGATGAACTGCTGCAGGTTCACAGTCAAATATAATCCCAAGCTTTGAAATAAATCTACTTTATTTTTGTTACAACATGATTAGTCATTGCACCTCTTGGCAATAAATACCTTCTTTCGGTTATACTGCGGTGTGTTTACTTTGTGGTTCAAAATAAATTATGCCTTGGGTTAAGAGGGACTCTGATCTCAGTTTCTGCTTTAATCAACTCTACTCCTAATTCTAGTATAATTTATATCGGATACAACAAATTTTAAAAGCAAGGCACGAGCTGAGAGCATTAATTAACTTGAAGCTTAATCTCTTCCCACAGTCATTAATATGTAGTATGAAGTGAGAGCGTTTTAACACAGTTTACTTTTGGAGAATATTAGTGGTCTTGAGCCAGCTGGATGCCTCTAAGAATTTTGATTCTATCCATTCCGGTCTACAGAAGGATTCAATAGAAGACAAACCGAGAGCAAGATAAAAGGAGGAGGAGTAGTCCACCTGGGCCCTCATGCCTTCTGTGGAATTTACTGTGAGCACAGCTGCTGTGCCTGAGACCATAATTCCTCCTCCCTCCCAGGCTGCAGGACAAGCTTCTTTCCTTTCTAGTTCTGACCAAGAGTCTTTGAGCTGAAATGTTAACAATTTTTAATCTCCCACAGATTAAAAATCTGTTACATGCTACATGCTGTAACATGTAATTTACAGCAGTTTTTTGGTTTTACCTTAATTCCTCTACTGCATGAATTCCAAGTAGGCCTCAATTCTCAAATCTTGGTAAATATACTCTTCTTTAAATACTCCAGTGATGTAGCCCACTGGGGTAGAGAAATCCAGAGAAATTAATCGTTCTCTGAAAAGAGATTCCGACACCCCTCAGTTTTCAATATGACATGATAGAACTTTATTCACCCCCCGAGGGAAATTGGTCTGCCAGCAGTCACAACACACAAGGTACACGAAAACTTGAAATTAAAGGTAAAAACAAAAAGAAAAAGACAGCAACTGTTGGCTGGCTGCCATGTGTACAGCACCTTAACCCAAACAAAGAAACAAACAAACAAACGCAGGCTTAACCCATGGGCAGAGGATTCGAAAACTAGAGTGTCCCCCCCCTCCCCTACTCCAGCTCCCCTTTGTTGTCCCACCATTCCCCACGCCAGGTGCTCATTGTTCTTCACGGCAGTCCCCCCACGCCGGGTCCTCCATTGTCTTTCCCTCCCCCCTTCACACTCGACGGCTAATCGCGGGTCGATCGCGAGGCTCCACCGCCGCCAAGGCGCCCGTTGCTGCCGCCGAGGCCCCATCGCCGCCACGGGTCCTGCAGCCACCGAGGCCCCACCACTGCCACGGTTCCTGTTGCCGCCGAGGCCCCACCGCCGTCTATGGAGAGGCTGCCATCGCCGCCGCTGCGGCTCTTTCGGCCCAGATAGGCCTCGCCCATATGCACCCGCTTGTAACTATGTACCCTTGTTTGAGATTCTTCCACAGTGGAAACATCTCAAAGTCCACTCGGTCATAACCCTTTTCCACCTTGTATATTTTAATGTAATATTATTCTTCAGCTGCTCATGATAGGAAAGCCCTATTCCCAGAAACAAACAGTGTTAAACACTTCTGGACTGTCTCCAATGCTAATATCTCCTTTTAGGATTAATGCAGTGGAGTTTAAGTTTTAAGTTTAGCTCATTGTTTATTCTTGAATGATTTTGTGCCAGACTCTGAGGAGAGAGAGCATGCTGTATGCATTATTATCAATATAGTAAATGTTAACAATGCCAGGTGCTATCAGAGGGACTTTTGCAAATTCACAACCAAATGTGGTTTTAAACTCTCACATAAATCTCTAACTTTATTTTCTTTATGTCATTATCAGCCATCTCACCTCTTGGCAATATGCTGTTCCTCACCATTATATCTAAACATCTTCATTTTATGGTTTATAAAGACTGTGCATTGAATCATATAATATCTTTGTGGGTAGTAAAATTTATTTCAAGGTTACAAAGTTACAAATGATTTAAGGCCGCAGCAGCATTAACAAGCAAAACTCTATGCTACCCGAACTATGTAAGGATGTTAGGTAGCATAACCAAAATTTATTAAAGAGTATTTCAGCAGAGCTGAGGAGTAACATTTAGGAAGGGAATTCCAGTTGTGCGCTGGAAATCCTTCTGCCAGTGTTGAAGTGCTAAAGTGGAGGAGTGCACAAAAGACCGTTACTAGAACACAAAATTCTCGGGGTTTTGACCAGAGGTGATAAGAGATCAGGAGTGGAGTTATTAAGCAGGAATTTGAACATCAGGAAGTGAATTTGTTTTGTTCAGGAACTAAAGTAGTTAGCATAAGAATTATAAATAAGATATGCTACAAGTTGGTGTACAGAATGACCTCAAATGCTGAGGGTGGAATGAGGAAAGCCATTCAGAGGAATGTTCGATTTTGAGATGCTATAAGGCCAAGGATGAGGGTTTCAGCTCCAGATGAATGGGGCAGGTGTGGAATTGGGTAATTTTAGAGGTGGATATCTGTTGTTATTCTTTTGCCATTGATTAGAGGTTTGAAATTCTGTTCTACGTCAAATGTGACCAAGGATGCAGATTGTTTCTGTTTCAAATAATTACCATGGAGTATCTAAGGCACAGTGTCTATAACTTGAATTGTAGGGGATATTTTGGTCTCCCACTAGTTAGTCGAAAATTCTGCTCATTTAGTCATCTGGATGTTGAACAAATAGCCTGTTATTTTAGAGACACCAGAGTAAGAGGCAGCGATAACACAAACGTTGATGCCATGTGCATGTTGAAATGGAGGTTATGCTTTCAGGTAATGTTGTAGAGAGTTAGAAACATGTAGATATGATAAAGGAGGGGGCCAAGGATAGATCCTTTGATGGGATACCAAAGAAACCATTGTTTACATGTGGTGTACAGTAACTTCTAAATTGACCATTTTGACAGATCCATGCCTAGATAAAATGGTCACAGTCTATTATTGCCCAAGGAAGCATGTCTGAAGCCACAAGACATTGTTGACGGCATGTGCAGAGGGAAATGGATAGACAACGTTTCAGGTCGGAAGCCTTCTTCAGACGGATGAAATGTCATCTGTCCTTTTCCCTCCACAGGTAGAAGTATAACGGAAGCTGATTTCACTGAGAAACCTGGGTTTTCATTCTGAATCATTTTGAGAGGAATGATGCTTATCCTACGAGGAGCTGTCAGCTGAGTGGGATTCATGGCACAATGACAGTAAATATATATATATATTTACAATTTCAAATGTTGCCTCGAGGATTCCATGAGTGCTGCTGACAGAGCAAATGTGTCCTAAATTCAATGCTAAATTAGTTGAGGACAGTGATAGAGCTGACAACTGGCAGCGGTACATTCTCAAAGGGCAGTAACTCAGGATTCTGCATTTCGTTGCCAGGATATAAGGGTTTGGTGAAGTCCTGTACATGAAGAATGGCTGCAATGAGTAGGTGGCGCCATCAGTGATGGCAGCCTCACCAACAGTCTGTCTGTCTGTCTGTCTGTCTTTTCATCTTTTTGTTATTTTAGTGTGTTTTAAAAGTATGTGTTATGTTTTATGTGTATCTGGTATGTTTTATGTGGGGGGTGGAGGAGGGGTTCGGGGGAAACTTTTTTCAATCTCCTACCTTGCCGGAGATGCGATTGTTTTCCGGATCGTATCTCTGGTCGCTGTGCAGCTTAACATCATGGACAATAGACAATAGACAATAGGTGCAGGAGTAGGCCATTCAGCCCTTCGAGCCAGCACCGCCATTCAATGCGATCATGGCTGATCACTCTCAATCAGTACCCCGTTCCTGCCTTCTCCCCATACCCCCTCACTCCGCTATCCTTAAGAGCTCTATCCAGCTCTCTCTTGAAAGCATCCAACGAACTGGCCTCCACTGCCTTCTGAGGCAGAGAATTCCACACCTTCACCACTCTCTGACTGAAAAAGTTCTTCCTCATCTCCGTTCTAAATGGCCTACCCCTTATTCTTAAACTGTGGCCCCTTGTTCTGGACTCCCCCAACATTGGGAACATGTTTCCTGCCTCTAATGTGTCCAATCCCCTAATTATCTTTTGGACCTGTCATCAGAGCCTGTGATCCCTTGCCTGGGAACAATGCTCCAACCGTGGCCTGCGAATTTCAACATCGAGGAGCTCGCAGTCTCGGGTAACTCCAAGTCGCAGAAGGTTCGACTAGCCCCGACCCAGGATCCGATCGCCTGGCGCGGGGGAAACTGAGATCCCCCCCAATGCGGGAGCTGAGATCCCCCCAATGTGGGAGCTCGATCGCCCCGGCTGCGGGACCCAAGATCGCCCCGACAACGGGTTCGAGTGGTCCGACCGCGGGAGAACAAAGAAGGGAAGAAGATTGTACTTTTTTTGCCTTCCATCACAGTGAGGCATGTGGGGGGAGTCGCTGTGGTGGGATGTTAATGTTAAAAAAAAAATTGGTTGTCTTGTTGCTCTTTATTGGTATGATGACTGTATGGCAAATCAAATTCCTCGTATATTGCAAAACATACTTGGCTAATAAAGTACCATTATGATTATGATCCTGGATACTCAGTCAGAAAGTGTGGCATGCGTTTATGTTACATCTTACAGAATACATGGTCATTCCAAAGTACTTCACAGCACTTGAAGAACTTCAAGTGTGGTCATTTTTTCAGTGTGGATGAATAAATTGTGGAGAGCATGCTGCCACAACCACCATTGTGATAATGACCAGAAGACCCCGGAGATAAATTTTGACTAGGGCATAAGGAGAACTTCCCCACTCCTCAAGATATCAAACCCAAAAGATGGGATTGCAGGTTACACGGCAGCAGATTTCCAGCCTATATTTCTCTCTGAAGTCTCTGGAATGCAATTGTGCTAAACATTCACCCTTGCCTTTATTGGATCCATAGCTTCTTGATTTTTGCTTCCTAATGTGCTGCCAACTGAGCTAAGGTAGATACCTTAATGCCAAGACAAAATTAGACATTTGACATCATAAAATTAGACATTAGACATCCAATAATTCTAAATGAATAGTAGCAGTATCATGGAATACAACCTCCAAACATCCAGGAATTCTATTATTCTAGGAATAATGCTGGTCATTATAGCATTGTTTGTAGAGGGATGTGTTACTGACAGTGCTGCTGTACTGAGAACCTAGAACAAATCCAGCAAAGGATTGCCCCTTGGCTCAGAATCGAGAAGCTGTCTGAGGGGGCAGTGACCCGAATAAAGCGCTGTCCCCAGGAACATGCGGTGGGTGAAGAAGGGCTCATTGGTGCACTTTGCGAGTCTGGAGTGGGATCGGAAGCCGGGGCACTAAACTGCCGGGGAGATGGTGGGAACCAGGATGGGTCGGCAGGTTATTGCAATCACTTTCAGTTTACATTTCATATTTGTTTCATTCTAGTTTCTAGCTCTCAATGATGCTTTGGGGACATGGGAGGGGTGGCATTAGCAGGCCGTGGTGTATTGTCGTTTCATTATCACATGTCCTCTGTTGGTCCAGAAAAACAGACAATTCAGAAAGGCTCTGGAACCGAGAGTGCTGGAAAATCGGTGTTCAACCTGTACCTGAAATTGCTCAATTCAGTACTGAGTCTGGAAGGCTGCAATGTGCTTGGGTGAAAGGTGAGGTACTATTTCTCAAGCTTATATTGAGTCTCATTATAACAGTGAAGAAGGCCACAGACTGGTTAGAGTGAGGATTATATAAACAATTAAATCGACGGGTAATCAGATATTCAGGGTCTCTGGATTGAATGTAGGCACGCTGCAACGCTATCACTCAGTATGCATTTGGTTTCTCCAGTGTTGAGGAGACTAAATTGTGAACAGTTTCCTGTTTGACTATATTTAATTTTAAACCATGGTCGTTCATTGTACCTTCTTTGCTTTGGATCCTCAATCAGTGTTTGGTTTCTAATAAACCTGGACAAAAATTTAGAGCATACATTTAAAAGTTTGTCTGAAATTTGAATCGAGGAAGTGGAGGGTTCAGGTTTTCTCTAAGATAGTCCACTGTTCTCCAAAATCAAAATGCAACTCTGCTCTTTACCCAAGAACACTTGTCAGTCCTGCATGTCACACCGCCATGTTTCTGTCATGGTGTAATATCCCAGTCTTGTATACCAATCCATGTCCTGGGATATACCATCAGTCAAGTGTCTTGCATTGAAATAAATGCATTTTAGTAATTCAAACTTTTCAAGCTCACTGTCTTGCCCCTCCCTAATCTTTCTAATATGCTGGGTCTCAACCCGAAAAGTTGACTTGCACCTTTTGTCTCCACAAATGCATAAGGTAGGAATTAGCATTTTGCTTTTGTTAATGAAACAATCCATGGTAGTGAATCCTCAAAATCAATTAATTTGTTTTTTTCTCTCCTTGGATCAGTGGAGGATACAATGATGTAAAATAATGATGCATATGGTCAGAGTCAATGGAGAGAAATTGTTTCCAGTGGTAACTGTATCAGGTGCCAGGCAACATAGATTATCAGCTAAAAATTGACACAAATAAGGCAAGGATCTGCAATGTGATATATATTCTCAAGATTCAAGTGAATCTAACTTCTTGAACACCACAAAGGTTGATTCATTTGTGGTGTTCAAGAAGAAGGTGGTTAAGAATGTGAAAGAAAGGGATTTGTAAAAGTGGGTGGTGGACTAGGACTAGATTGCACGTGGTAAGGAAATAAATGGCTTAAATAGATTCCTTTCTTATCGTAAATCATACTGTGTTCATATATCGCGGGTATGAAATGTTACTTAAAATGTTGAAATTTAAACAAGATGATTATATGCATGCATTTAATTGAAACCCAAAAATTGTTCAAAGAAAACATCTGGCAGATGTTTATGCTGAAGACAAAAAGAAAACAAATTGTGGAATCTCCAACAGCCTTTAGGTTTGGAGTTGCCAGCTGTCATTTCATACCTCACATGTTTGACTTTTTATTTTCCGCCTGCAGTCATGAAAAATATCTCTCCTGTAGGCAGTATAATTAGCCCTCATTAAGATAAGATATGCTCTGCAAAAATGAACAACATATTTTGGAAATGACATTTGACAAGATAAAAATTCATAGTTGCATTTTTTTAACAGAAATTTAAAGTTGTCACCTGAATGGCTTCCGAGATGTCCTCGTTTTTCAGACATTTATTACAAGCCCACCGACTCGCACAGCTATCTGGACTACACTTCTTCCCACCCGGTCCCCTGCAAAAAGTCTATCCCCTACTCCCAATTCCTCCGTCTACGCCGCATCTGTGCCCGGGATGAGGTGTTTCAGACTAGGGCTTCCGAGATGTCCTCGTTTTTCAGAAAACGGGGCTTCCCCTCCTCCATTATAGATGAGGCTCTCACTAGGGTCTCTTCTACATCCCGCAGCTCCGCTCTTGCTCCCCATCCCCCCACTCGCAACAAGGACAGGATCCCCCTCGTTCTCACCTTCCACCCCACCAGCCAGCGGATCCAACATATCATCCACCAACATTTCCGTCACCTACAACAGGACCCCACCACTGGCCATATCTTCCCATCCCCTCCCCTCTCTGCATTCCGCAGAGACCGTTCCCTCCGCAACTCCCTGGTCCACTCGTCCCTTCCTACCCAAACCACCCTAACCCCGGGCACTTTCCCTTGCAACCGCACGAGATGCAACACCTGTCCCTTTACCTCCCCCCTCAACTCCATCAAAGGACCCAAACATTCTTTCCAGGTGAGACAGAGGTTCACCTGCACCTCCTCCAACCTCATCTATTGCATCCGCTGCTCTAGATGTCAACTCATCTATATCGGCGAAACCAAGCGCAGGCTCGGCGATCGCTTCGCTGAACACCTGCGCTCGGTCCGCATTAACGCCACTGATCTCCCGGTGGCCCAGCACTTCAACTCCCCCTCCCATTCCCAGTCTGACCTCTCTGTCATGGGCCTCCTCCAGTGCCATAGTGAGGCCCGCCGGAAATTGGAGGAGCAGCACCTCATATTTCGCCTGGGCAGTTTGCGGCCCGGTGGTATGAACGTCGACTTCTCCAACTTCAGATAGCTCCTCTGTCCCTCCCTTCCCCTCCTCCTTCCCAGATCTCCCTCTATCTTCCTGTCTCCACCTATATCCTTCCTTTGTCCCACCCCCGACATCAGTCTGAAGAAGGGTCTCGACCCGAAACGTCACCCATTCCTTCTCTCCCGAGATGCTGCCTGACCTGCTGAGTTACTCCAGCATTTTGTGAATAAATCGATTTGTACCAGCATCTGCAGTTATTTTCTTATACTACTGGCTTATGTCTTTTAATGTGTAGACAAATCAATATGCACACATTCTCTCCTTTGGACCTTGTATTAACACATTATGGATGTGTTTCTACATTTCGAGAATATGGAAGTTTACAAGCAAAGTGATTGATAGCTGGAAGGCTTTATAATATTTTCATTCAGAAGGTGTGGTGTTTGACATAGAACTTGCGAGACTGGAAGATTTTCCCAGTTCAAATTGCTCTGCAAAATTTGGATCCATGTTAACTTTCAGGGTCAAAGACACCAAATAGTTTTCATTTTCTGAAATTCAAGAATGTTGACAAAATTTAGCACTGCATCTCTAATAGTCGACCTGTTCGAAAGATTAGAGACTTCAAAAGTCAGTTTCTCTGCAGATGTCGTTTGACCTGTTGAGTTCTTCCAACACCTTTTAGTTTTTTAATCCAGCACAATGTGAAAATTGAATTTGCTACATTGTTGTATTACATCTTCGATCATGAGCAAGAATAGGATCAGCTTTGGGTTATCTTCTCCCATCCCCTAGTTAAATTGCCTGCCTTTGTTTGCTCTCGAGAGACACAACAGAATCACGGTGATTAGGGTGAGGATCTGGAATGCACCCAGCATCCTCGTATGCACGCAGGCTGGAGTCAGGAGATTATGCACAATTCATGTGAGCTGGCAGTGACAATTTTAATCTACATTTAATCTTTTAAAAGGTTCTGTCAGGTTCTCCTGAAATCAGAAATGTGTTTTGGCTGAATACCATGCTGTTCCTGCTACTCGTTTGCTACAAATATTCAGTATTTGCTTTTAATCTTTGCATAATGCTGAAATCAAAGCCCTCTGTAAATGTAATAATTTGAAGCAAGCTGCATAATTTTTGGAAAGGCATATTTTACGTAAAAGATTGTTTGTGCCGGCATGTATCTGATTCAGAAATTAATTTCAATCCTATTTTTCCACAGCATATTGTTAATGTTGCATGATGCAATATGGGTTTTTACATTGCAAATTTCAAAACTATTTCCATCCTATTTCTAGCACTGCTATTTTTTATTATCAGAAAGAAAATAAAGCCTGCCATTAAAGTGCTAAGGCAAAGAATATGGGTAATTATTTTCAAGTCCAACACTGCAACCAACAGAGAAATGATTGGATTTTTGATTCCACGTTGGAAACATTACTAAGAGAGAGAGGTTTTTATGGCGCATATAAATTGAAACCTTAGCATGATCCTGGACCCACTACAATTTGCCTACTGCCACAATAGATCAACGGGAAATGCGATCTTACTGGCTGTCCACTGCACTGGAACACTTGGACAATAAGAATACACGTGTCAGGTTGTTGTTCATTGACTACAATTCGGCATTCAACATCATCATCCCCTCTAAACTTGTTACCAAACTCAGGAAACTGGGTCGGAGACGGAGAGAGTCAACAATTTCAAGCTCCTGGGCATGCATACTCTGAAGATCTGTCCTAGGCCCAGCATATTGATGTAATCACAAAGGAAGCCTATCTACATCTCTACTTCCATAGTATGTAGAAGAGATTTGGTATGTCAAAAAATACTCTCTTGAACTTCAACAGGTGCTCTGTGGAGAGCATAGTGACTGGTTGCGTCCTGGTTCAGCCACTTGAAAGCCCAGGATTGAAGGAGATCACAAAACGGTGCATACTGCCCAGTCCATCGCAGGTACTTACTAGCCCCTCCCCCCCCCCCCCCCATTGGAGGGATCTACAGGAGGCGCTACCTCAAAAAGGCAGCCAGCAACATCAAGGACCCACACCAACATGGCCACACTCTCATTTCACTCCTGCAATCGGGAAGAAGGTATGAAAACCGTGACCTCCTGATTCAAAAACAACTTTTTCAGAACAACCATCAAGCTTTTGAACACTTCAAACACCAACCAAACCATGAACTACGAACAGCCTTGGTTGCACTGGCCTTTGGGCTCCTTTGCACCTATATAGGAGTTTTTGAATATATTGAATTTTTGGTTTATTATGTGTCTGCAAATGCTGTGTTTACAGACCTGTTATGTTGCTGTAAGTAATAATTTCATTATTCCGATTATGGTACATATGACAATTGAACACTCTTGTCTCTTGTGAATGCTGCAGTAAGAGACTGGCAGAAAAGGTTTTTTCTTGCAGCAGACTATCAACTTTTCCAATCAGATCTTCAAAAGTGGAGCAAATCAAATCCTATATTTTACATGCAGTTTTTAAATGAAATGGAAACATTGAAGCCTTGGTTGATTAACGTGCCCATTCTTATTTTGCCTTGAATTAGTTAAACCATAGCTGCCAGCATAATAAACATTCTCAGGTCAGGAAGTGGATAATCAATAAGTCCTTGAATCTGCGCACCTGGGCTGTTTTCCTCCTCAAAGGTATGTATGACCAGATTGAGATGGTCAGTGTTGGACCTGGTGAGACAATGCTAATGTTGAATATACGGTTTTGGATTGCTTGTTTGGCAGCAAAGTTAGCGATTATGTCCCTTTTTAAATTCTATACTTTTGCATAATATAAATGGAAGGAAATCTGATGGTACTTATGTGAGGCTGATCAGGTCAGTTTACGAATTACTGGATTTTGCCAAGTTCAAAATAAGTTAAAGGTAGAGTGACTGAGTCAGAATTAGATAATTTGTTTGACATATTGCTCCTTGATATCTTCATATCATAAAACGGTGCTGAAGTAGAGATAGAAGAGCTCCAGATTCCTGGGTGTAAATATCACCAATAATTTGTCCAATGGCCAAGGATGCACACCAAAGTATCTAGAGCAGGCTTAGGAAATTCAGCATGTCTCCAATTATCAATTTCCACAAATGCACCATCGAAAGGATCCTATCAGGATGCATCATAGCTTGGTTTGCAACTGCACTTCCTGCTCAAGACTGTAAGGAAATGCAGAGAGTTTTGAATGCAGATTAGTCCATTATGCAAACGTATCTTCCCCCTCACCCTCCCATCGTCTCCATCTCTTGGTCATGTCTGCCTCAGTAAACCAGCCAGCATAATTAAGGATCACTCACATTCTCTTTTCTCATTGGGCAGAAGGTACAACACCTTGTACGCACATACCACCAGATTCAAAGACTACTTCTTCCCCTCTGTTATCAGACTTTTGAACAGATCTCTCATATGCTAAAAATGAATTCCGGATCTTCAATTTACCTTATTGCAGCACTTGCACTTTTTTTGTTATTGTAAATCTACACTCTCTCTGCAGCTGCACTATTTATTTTCTTTTGCACTACCTAATGCACTCACAAGGACACAAAGTGCAAGAGTACCTCAGCGAGTCAGGCAACACCTCTGCAGAACATGGATAGGTGACATATTGGGTCAAGGCCATTCTGATGCACTCATGTTTTGTATGATTTGCCTGGACAGCACACAAAACAAAGTTCTTCACTGTATCTTGATTCAGTACCACAGACTCTATGATGTTAAGTGTCTTAGTTTTGTTTAGTTTAGAGATACAGCACGGAAACAGGCCCTTCGGCCCACGGAGTCCGTGCCAACAAATGATCCCCACACACTGACACTATCCTACACACTAAGGAAAATGTATCATTTTACTGAGACCAATTAACATACAAACCTGTACATCTTTGGAGTGTGGGAGGAGACCAGAACACCTGGAGAAAACCCACACAGGTCACAGGGGGCACGTACAGATAGCACCCATAGTCAGGATCAAACCTGGATCTCTAGCGTTGTAAGGCAGCAACTCTACCCCTGTGTCACCATGCTACCCCACAGGGCACACATGACAATAATAAACCAACATCTATAATTATTGGCTTCCCCATCATGTTTTGCATCTAAAACGCATTTTCCTCCCTGTATTAAAGGACACAATCCTTGCAAGAACCGTGTCAATAGTCAATAGTCGTTTATTTGTTACATACACATAAATGTGTAGTAAAATGGAACATTACCCGCAGTTGAACAATAAGACCAATAAGATTAATCAATAAAAATGCAATAACACATACAATCACAACTAACACCAAACAAAAAGAAACATCCATCACAGTGAGTCTCCTCCAGTCCCTCCTCACTGTGATGGAAGGCCAGAATGTCTTTTTCTCTTCCCTGCCGTCTTGTCCCGCGGTCAGGCTGTTGGAGTTGCCACGTCGGGGCGGTCGGGGCTCCCGATATTGAAGCCCCCGCTGGGCGGTGAAAAAAAATCCCTTGGCCTATTTCAGGCCGCGCCGGATGGTGAAAGGTCCGTGGCGGGCCGACCCAAGCCCCGCGATTCGGGGCGGGCGAACACGTTGCCTCTGCCGCTGCCGGAGCTCCCGATGTCGGCCCCCATCCAGGGGCCTGCGGGCTTCCGACGTCCACGCGGCCCGCGCCGGAGCCTCCGGAGACGAGTCGCAGCCGTTCCCGCAGCATTCGCAGGCAGCCAGCGCCGCAGGTGGTGAGTCCGGACCGCGGGCTCTGCGAACCAGAGACCCAGGTGGTCCCAGGTGCATGGCCGGTGGTAGGCCGCAGCGGGAACGGAGACACAGCACAGAACAAAGGTCGCGTCTCCGTTCTGGAGAGAGAATGTTACAGTTACAGTTCCCGTTCCCTCCCACCCCCCCCCCCAAAACATAACATACAACACTACATCATATTAACACTACAATTGAGACAAAAACAACAAAAACCACAAAAGACAGACGGACTGCAGGCAAGCCGCAGCTGCGACGGCAGCGCTGGCTCCTCCCTTGAGTTTTATTTAGAAGGTAGTAACAAAATGCTGGAGTAACTCAGTGGGTCAGGCAGCATCTCAGGAGAGAAGGAATGAGTATTTATATATATCTTTTATTTATATGAAATCTGAATCTATGAAGACAAGCCATCAGCATCAGATGCCTTGTATACCATTCATGTAAGTATAGTCACATTGGACCTAGACTTTCGTTGGAATAATTACAATCTTCGTTACATTCAGCCAATATTTGTGGATGAATATTCTCCTAAACATAACCTAATGGAAACATATAAAAGGCTGGCTTTGTGTCACTGTCATTGATGGGTTCTGGGTACTGTTTGCTAAATTCCTATTATTGTTAATATCCTGAGCTTTGTACAGATTCACTATATCCTGCGGGAGAACAAAGGGAAGAGATTGAACTTTTTTTCGCCTTCCATCACAGTGAGGAATGTGGAGGGGTCACTGTGATGGATGTTCATGTAAAAATGTATTTTGTGTGTTCTGTTGCTTTTCATTGGTATGGCTGTAAGGCAAATGAAATTCCTCGTATGTTGCAAAACATACTTGGCTAATAAAGTATGATTATGTACCCACCTACAGGATCTCCATTACCTCCTTCACTAGTCCATTGTTTTTACATAACGTCTCCTTACAACACTGAAGATATTGTGTAAGAAAAAATAGGAATTGCTGGAAGCATTTAGCAAGCCGGGTATCCTTTGTGGAGAGATGAAAAAAAGCAAATATTCCAAGTTGCAGCAGAATTGTGGGGTTGGGGGAATGGAGCAGTTAGATTTGTGGTAGATTTAAACCATCCTTAAAGGCATTGAAGTTGGAGGAAAGAAAGGAACAAGAGGGAATGTCCCCTCTATGAAAGGACAAATATTTTCAGAAACTTCTCCAGTAACTTCACATTATCAGCAACTGTAATTTTTTTCATTTTAATTTTTTTGATTTGTTGGAATTGTTTTTTCACATTTCTTTCTTTCCAAAAATGTCTCTGCATCAATCTCCCTTCTCCAGTCTGGAGTCAGATGATTTGAGTTGGTTATTTTCTACTTCAGGAATGATTGCTGACCAACTGGGACAATCTTTTTTGAACTTGCTTCATTGATCTTTGAAGGCGCCAAAGATTACTTTTAAATTCTAAGAAATTTGTTATGAATCAAAACAGGAAATAAATGTTGAACTTCAACCACACGATTAACTTATATATACAGAGAAAGGTTTTATCATTTGTAGCATTCAGGAACATTTTTGAGGATGTGCCCAGCACTGCCCATCCGTAATTGCGCATGTGAAGCTTGTGATAAGCTCCATGAACCACTGCTGAACTTCTGATGGATAGGGACTTCCAGAATTCAGACCTGGAGGCGATAAAGGAACAATGATATATCAATGGCTCAATGTTTTTTATTATCGCATGTGTAGGTAGGTACAGTGAAATTCCTTTTTTTCATACAATTCAGTAAAAAGCGTACTGTGAATGAATACAATCATACTTAAGTACAAGAGTGTAACAATAGTAGATTACACTGAGGCAGTACACAAGACTCGCTGCATTTCTAGCACCATCTTGTATCCTTCAAGACAGGGCCGTCTTTACAGCATTATGGGCCTCGGGCAAAGCAGTGTACTGGGGCCCCTACGACAACTACTCACAGGAATAAAAATGTAAATGTAAATGGTCGATAAAATTGTCTTGCCTTGTCTTCATACTCTCTACTCCAGCTGTTTTATACACTTTGCGTGAGTTTGAAAGGTTGCTATCATGATTCTGACATGATGAGGGCCCACTACGAATCCAGTAATCTACTGTGTTAGTATCATTAATGTTCCAAAGCCCCGGATCTGTCTCTTGGATTGGAAACTCCTTTACTGTTACAGATTTGGGTATTTCCTCTTGTGAAATGTCACCAGCAGCAGCAACAGGTAATGATACTATTGGTATGTCTGCTGAAACTGGATGATTGGTAGCAGGAATGGATTTGGATGTGGATGCTATATCTGAAAGAACAGTACTAGTGGCTGACATTGCAGGAGTGGATGTAGATGTGGATGCTATATCTGAAGGAATGGTATGAGTGGCTGACGTTGCAGGAGTGGATACTGATGTGGATGCTATATCGGAAGGAATGGTATGAGTGGCTGACGTTGCACCTGTGTTGAACCACGATGTTAATTTTGGAATTTTTCCAATTTTCTCCTTCTCCTCTGCAGCTCTCTTCCTCTTCAGTGCTCCACTCAAAACATTACGTTTCATTTCTGCTAAGGGTTATTCACCTGGATATATATATTATAAATGTTTAGTATTTAGTCCCACGCCAGGATGTAGGGTTATATAATATAAGTGTGTCTGCGACAAGACCTAAATATTTAAACATTCTGCTTCCATAATGAACACGTCCCTCCTTAAATTGTACGAACAGTATTTATTCTTAATACAAACTCTCTACTGTGTGCTGATTCACAACACTGCCGGGCAAGGCCTTGAATAGCCCAGTGGCGTAGCTAGGGTGTCTGGCACTGATCTAGCCTCATCTGTGTATAGGTCTACAAGACTACATTCAACATTTTCTCAACTTGCACAGATAAAAAGCTTATCCATTCATATATTCACAAACTATTAATACCTGGTTATTAGTACTGCATCATAAATTCGTAATCTTAAATAACTACTACATGCTTATCGTACAAGTGTTCAATGTTGTGAATGAACCTCAGATTTAATCACTAATAATCTATGCATAGCCCTATACCTGTGTTCATATACAATGTATAAATATAACCAATAATCATGTCATTGCTATTAATAGTACTACAGTAGGTCTAATGTGAGTAATGTCAACTGAGTTGAAGTGACGTAACATATACGCTAAATTACGTTATACAGCATGAGATCCATACACATAGGCCTACATGCAAGTGAGGTGGCAGAGGTGACTGCGATACTAACCCGGGGATACTAAATCAGAGACAAATCACAATGTCCATTTGTAACACAATAACATTGCAGCAAATATTTATAGTTTAGTACTAGACCAAGTGGACCCGTTGGGCCCATTCCTCGTAGAGGGGGAACAGGGAAGGGGAGAGGGTATGATTGAGTGAGGCCTGGACCCAAAGCCTCTCGTGTAATGTAGCACCCTCAACCCACCTTATCCCTCCCCCTACTGACCCACTCCACCCCCCCTAGCCAACCCCACTTGCCCCTCCCCTGCCCCCACCCGGGACGCGGGGGGATGGAGTGGCTGAGTGTTAGACCAATGCAGTAGAGGTTTGGGGGAGTTTCAAAGGGGGTTCAGCGAGGATGAATTTGGTGAATGGATGGTGGAAGAGAGGGGGGGGATAAGGGGGCTGGGGGGATGGAGTGGGTGAGAAGAGGATAAGGGGGGATGAGGTGGGTTGTGGGGGGTGGGATGATAAGTGGAGTTGAGGGGGTGTGGATGGAGTGGGTGAGTGGGGCTCTTAAAAAAAAAAAAAACCTGAAACCAATTTAAGTTAATGAAGCACAGGTCTGGGGGAGTTTTAAGGGGGATTAAGGGGGGAATGGAGCGCATGAGTGGGGCTCTGAAGAAAAATCCTAAACACAATTTCACGACCCCTGTTGTCCCCCTCCCCAGTGCCCATTCTCAGACCCCCCCATTTTCTCTCCCCCAGACCAACTGTTACTCTCCGCCACCCCCTTTCCCCAGCACCCCCATTTCCCCCACTCTCTCTTCCCCCCCACCACGAACCCCCACCCTTGCTGTCCCCCTCCCCAGTCCCACTCTGCCTCCTCCCACCCCCACTCTCTCCTCCTCCCACCCTCCCCGTCGCCCCCACCGTTACTCTCCCCCACCCCCCTTTCCCTACCAGCCCCCCCCCCCCCCCCCCGTTGTGCCGGCAAAAAGCACTTACCGAAAAGCACTTAGCGATGAACTTAGGGTGCTACATTGTTGCGAAAAGCACTTACAGATCGCTGTGAGAAGCACTTAGGGATGGAAAAGCAAAGCACTTAGGGAGCTAATTGTTGCGAAACAGATCACTGAGAAGCACTTAGGGATGGAAAATGTTGCGAAAAAACACTTAGGGACCGAAAATGTTGCGAAAAAAGCGCTTATTGAACCTACATTTTTAAAGTAGTATTTATTTATTGCAAGTCACTTAACATACACAGATCAGCATGGGGCCCCTATGCTCGTGGGGCCCCGGGCAAGTGCCCATCAGGCCCATGCGTTAAGACGGCCCTGCTTCAAGATCTTAAAAATGTAGAGTCTTATCTTGGCCTTGTGCCAGCACTGGGTCATAGTTGCAGGATATAGCTTGGCCAAGCGATGTTGTTGTTGTCCTCCACCGTTGCTTTTTGCTGCTGCAGGCCGCATCGGATCCATGCACTCAGCCTCTGTGGGGCCTCAAGTGGTGCCTGATTCATCAATCCCCGGCTGCTGCAGGGCCTCCAGCTGCCCATTCCACCAACATATTGACCCACCGCATATTGAAGTGGCTCTAGAGATTGTGGGGGCATTAGTCGTGATCTTTTAAGAATCACTTGAGTCGGGAGTGGTTCCAAACGATTGGAATAATGTATATCAATGATATAGACGAGGGAATTGAAGGATTTGTGGCCAAGTTTGCAGATGATACGAAGATAGGTGGAGGAGCAGGCAGTGTAGTGAAAGAGGGACTCTGCAGAAGGACTTGGACAGGTTTGGAGAGTGGGAAAGAAGTAGCAGATGGAGTACAGCGTAGCAAAGTGTGGAGCTATGTAGTTTGGTCATAGGAATAAAGGCATAGACTATTCTCTAAGTGGGGAGAGAATTTTGAAATCGGAGGTGCAAAGGGACTTGCAAATGCCAGTACAGGATGCCCAAAAAGTGAATTTGCAAGTCAAATAGGTGGTGAGGAAGGCGATTGCAATGTTAGCATTTATTTTGAGAAGACTTTTGAGCCCCATATCTGATACATAATGTGCTTGCTTTGGAGAGGGACCAGCGGATTGGGTTAACATGTGATGAACATTTACAGCACAGGGTCTGTACTCGCTGGAGTATAGTAGGATGAGGGGAGACCTCATTGAAACTTACCGAATAGTGCTAGGCCTGGATAGAGTGGATGTGGAGAGGATGTTTCCAATAGGACCAGAGGCCCTGGCCAATTGGAAGATCAGGAAATTTGTCCTTAGCGTATGAGGGGTCTATTGAATAGTGTGATAACAACGGGGGGGAAAAACGGTTCTTGAATCTAGTGGTATGTGCTTTTAAACTGTTGTATCTTCTGTCCAAAGGAAGGTGGGAGAAGAAGGAATGACTAGGATGTGGAAGGTATTTTGAGAGACCTTGATTCTGGGAAGAACGTAAAAACTAGAACAGCTGCATATCGTCCCTTGAAGGTCATGGTCAAGGAGGTAATGGAGATCCTGTAGGTGGGTACCTGCAGGCATTTAGGCCAGTGCAGGCTCACCTCAAAAACTCCCACATGCTGTGATGAGTTCTCTCATTCCTTGAATAAGCCTGGTCAATCTATTTTGGGCTGTCTCCAATGCCACTATATATGTAAAAGCTTTGCACAATGCTCCACAAGTGACCTGCCAACATCTTGTACAATTATAATGATGATTCCCTGTTTTTATTCTCTAATTCCCTAGTAATAGTAATGAAAGCCTGTATTCTGTTTGTCACCTTAACTACTTAATGCACCTGCCTACTACATTTTGTGATTCCTGCACAAGAATGCCAAGATCTCTATAATCCACTCATTTGCCATCTCTCTCCACTCAGATAGCAGTCGCTTTTTGATTCTTTATGTTTGCACTATTTTTATGCCCTAGGCAAACTTGGATACCTTGCATTTTACCTCCTCCTTCAGATTATTAATATAACCTTGAGGCACCCTGAACCTTGATGGTTTTGGGCCTGTACTCACTGGAGTTTAGAAGGATGAGGAGGATCTCATTGTGGCCTGCCGAATAATGAAAGACCTAGTAGAGTGGATGCGGAGAGGATGTTTCCACTAGTGGGAGAGTCTAAGGCCAGAGGGCACAGTCTCAGAATAAAAGGATGGAACTTTAGAATAGAATTTCTTTGGGCAGAGGAAAGTGAATCTGGAATTCATTGCCACAGACAGCGGTGGAGGCCAAGTCATTGGATATTTCTAAAGTGGAGATTGATAGGTTCTTGATAGTAAGGACATCAAAGGTTATGGAGAGAAGGCAGGAGAATGGAATTTGGAGGGAAGATAGCTAGGCCAGAATCATATGGCAGAGATGACTCGATGGTCCAAATGGCTTAATTCTGCTCCTATGTCTTATGATCTTATAAATTGGAAATACTTTTGAGGGCCAAGAACTGATAAGTGGGGCACTCTCACAGCTGTATCTTACAAGCTTAGGAAGCTCCTGTCTGATCAGGTAAATGAAACTTTCCAAGGCAGATGGGAGCAAATAATTTGTCAACTACCTGGAAGATTCCTGGTTTGATTCCTGGTCCACATGGCAACGTTGAAGCACATAACTAACTTGTTTAAACTCGTTCCTATACATTATTCAATAGTTTCAGTTTGAGTATCTTTTAAATCATCAACAATTTGGCTCTCACAAATATAAACTTGCACGCGATCGGACCAAATTAGTATGAAAAGTCATGTAAAGAATTCAAAGTAAAGTCCAAAGTATTCTAACAAGCAGATACCTGCAGAGTAACATCTCAGCTATTTCTTTGTAAATAACATACAAGTAGTAACTTATTTGCTCTTTGCATTTTGCTGTCTTGCATCGAAAAGTTTATGAATCAACCATTTTATATAATTTTGAAATGTATGTGTATTAATAAGGAACATGAATAATACTCCTCCACATCATGCAGTAGAACACCCAGATGCATTTGGAAGCAATGTAATACTAAATGAAACTACTGCAGGTTTTGGAATTCTGAGAGAATCATCAATTTGTGCAGCATGGAAAAGGGCCCTTCGGTCCACTGTGCCTATGCCATCCATTAGGCCTATCTCATTTGTCTGCATTAATTCCTATACCACTATGTCCTGTTTATGTACCTGTCAAGAAGCCTGTTAGCTGTTATTACTGTTCCTGCCCACACCACCTCCACCAGTAGCTCATTCCAGATACCAACTTACTCTTTGTGTGAAAAATGTACCCCCTTGGAACCTCTTTAAACCACCTTCCTCTCATTTTAAACCCATGCCCTCGGGTTTAGACACCCCTCTCTTGAGGAACACACTCTAGCTATCTCTCTGTATCTCATAATTTTATATATATTAATCATGTCACTTCACAGTCGCCAGAGAAAACATATCAACCTCAACCCTTCCAATCGAGGCAATATCCTTGTGAATCTTTTCAACTTAATCGTATCCATCCTACAGTGTGGCAACCAGACTAGCAAAGAAATTCACTGTGACTTGTTGCATATGACAATAAAGTACTCATTCAACTTCATACAATGCTCCAAATGTGGACCAACCAACATTTTGTCCAGCTACTAGACCAAGTGGACCCATTGGGCCCAAACCTTTCCTGCATTGGTGCAACACCCTCTCCTTCCCCCTCCTCTTCCCCTCTCCTCCCTTCCCCCTCTCCCCCCCCTTCCCTCCCCTCCTCCCATCCTCCTTCCTCCCCCCTCTAATTTCAATGTTGTGCTAAAATCTTAACTCACAATGTGGCAACAGTATACTGATGTGAAACAGCCATTACAGGACTGTCCTTTAGGATTTTTAAGTCTGGAAAATTATGGCATTCCTGAGATTCAGCAGTGATATACAAAAATCAAAAATTAAATTCCTCGGATCCTTCCTACATGTTCTGCTGAGTGATGGAGCCTTAAACCCCTGTCCCACTTAGGCAATTTTTTAGGCGACCACAGGCGACTAGGCCTGTATGGTCGTGAGTAATCTCCTCAGTCGCCCAAAGAGTCGTAGCATCTTTCTGGTCACCGCTGGATTTTCAGAATGTTGCAAAAAAAATTGGCGACAGCGGGTTTGACGCCAATGAGTGTAGCTTGATGTCTCCTGACGTAGGTGCTGTCATAGGTTTTCGCCAGGTGATGTAGATTGTCACCGGTGCTGACTTCGGTGAATTCCATTGATGTAAGAAGATATTGTATTTCAGAGCAGTGTCTCATGACATCACTTTCAAATATTTTAATTTCATATATTTTGATCAATAAAACAAACACAAGCATTGCATTGCATTGAAAAGCAAAGTCTTTTCATATATTTTGATCAATAAAACAAACAGGGAAGTAGTGTGGCATTTATATGTGGGCTGTTTTTAAAATCTTAAATTAGGATGAACTATTATTTAATACAGCAGAGCAGATTCTTTGAGTCTCCAGACCTTCTGGTGCCCATTAACATAGGAACATTGTAGTTTACTGGTATAACCTCTTATGAAGATGTAGAACATGTAAGATGATTTTTGTATGTTAGCATCAATGAGAATATCATAATCTGAACAACAGTTTTAGCAATAAAGTGCACAAATAACTTTGAGAAACTCAAAACAAGAATTGAGAAAGGAGCCCAAATGTTTGTGAAGCTACAACTAAAGGGGTTTAACCAGGGCAATTGAGTATAAAACAAAGCCTTCCAAGCTTATCTTTCTACAAGGCCATAGATACCCTCAGTTAAAACACTGGAACTTATTTTAGTGTCCTAGTAAACATTGATATTTTGGGACTTTGTGGAGAGTGGCTCGAGAGTAAATCACAGAATAAAATATAATTAGATTTAACAAGTCTAATTTCTATCCTTGACAAGCCTAAATTTAAGGATGATATGATTGACATCTGCAAAATAATGAAGGAGGAAAACCAGTCAGTAGATCAATTATTCCAGCTGAAAAGGCTTGGGAGGATCAGAGGTCAGAGTTGCAAATTATTGAAGAGCAAAATTATGTTTGATGTCAAACTGGTTGGCAACTTGTTCTATGAAAACTGATGTATTGTATTTCATTTGAAAGCTAGATCTGTTTCCTCTAATTATAACTTATTTTATGTAAGAGGTAAAAAGTGTGTAATGTAAACTTGAGTTATATAACCACTCTGGCTAGTACTGGTGATAATTTGTTGATTTTACACATCTGTGCATGTTATTCATAGTCATCTACAGGGCATGTTAATTATAGGGAAAGGAACAGTTTGGATTTCAACAGGAGCAATATCAAAATCGGTTTGAAGATATAAGGACTTTGAGTAAAACTGAAAAGACATGTTTTGATTACTCTTAGGACGTGGCAAGGTAAGTAATTTATTGTCCACATTTTATTGTCCTTGAGAAGATGATGGGTACCCATTTTCTTGAACCATTACAGTTCTTGTGATGGAAATACTAATGCAATACTGCCAAAGAACAGGAAGTCCAAAGGACAGATTTGAAGTGACAGCTGACCAGTTCTGTCCATTGCTGCACAGTCCTATTTTGGTAACAGACTTCTTAAATCTCTTTTTTCTGTCCTGGATCCCTTGCAGATATATCATCACCAAGGACAGGAAGGTCAGTGTGGGAATGAGAAAGGGAGTAAAAATGTTCAGTAACTGGGAGATCCAGTAGCCTTGGCGAACTGAGCCTGTCCTGGGCCTCCTCTATTGCCAGTGTGAGGCCAAACTGGAGGAACAGCACCTTGTATTCCACATGGGTAGCTTACAACCTCTAATTAACCCCCAACCCCCCCCCCCCCCCCCCCCATCTCCCCCACACCCCCCCTTCCGAATTCCCTCCCATGTGTCCCACCTGAACTCCAACTTCAATCTCTCCTCCACCCTCCTCCTGTTACTTTCCTCCCTCTGGCTTCATAATCCACAACTCTTCAAATCTGTTCACACCGTCTACTCTTATCTCTGGCCTTTGCTCATAAGTCATAAAAGCAGAATTAGTCAATTTGGCCTATCAAGTATACTCCGCCATTCAATTATAGCTGATCTTATCTTTCCCTCTCAACCCCATTTTCTTGCCTTCTCCACATAACTTTGACACCCTGAATAATTGAGAACCTGCCAATCTCTTCTTTTAAAACACCTAAAGACGGCCTCCATGGATGTCTATGGCAATGAATTCCACAGATTCACCACCCTCTCGCTGAAGAAATTCCTCAACTCCATTCTAAAATTACGTCCTTTTATTCTAAGTGTCCTCAAGTCCCAGACTTTCCCACGTGGAAACATCCTCTCCACATCCGCTCTATCCAGGCCTTTCATTATTCGATAAGTTTCAACTGTCTCCCCTCATCCTTCTAACCTCCAGTGAGTACAGGCTCAGAGCTATCAAATGCTCAATTTATGTTCAGCTAATCATCCCTGAGATCATTCTTGTAAACCTCCTCTAGACCCTCTCCAATGCTAGCACATCCTTCCTCAAATGTGGTCTGACGAGTGCCTTTTAAATTCTCAGCATTCTATCCTGGTTTTATATTCTAGTCCTCTTGAAATGAATGCTAATATTGCATTTGCTTATGTCTTTCTCCACAGTAAAAAAACAGACGAGAAATACTCGTTAAGGGCCTTGCACATCTCCTATGGCTCCACACAGAATTAATTGTTTATTCACAAAGTGCTGGAGTAACTCAGCAGGTCAGGCAGCATCTCAGGAGAGAAGGAATGGGTGACGTTTCGGGTCGAGACCCTTCTTCAGACTGATGTCAGGGGGCGGGACAAAGGAAGGATATAGATGGAAACAGGAAGACAGTGGGAGATCTGGGAAGGGGGAGGGGAAGAGAGGGACAGAGGAACTATCTAAAGTTGGAGAAGTCAATGTTCATACCACTGGGCTGCAAGCTGCCCAGGCGAAATATGAGGTGCTGTTCCTCCAATTTCCGGTGGGCCTCATTATGGCACTGGAGGAGGCCCATGACAGAAAGGTCAGACTGGGAATGGGAGGGGGAGTTGAAGTGCTCAGCCACCGGGAGATCAAGTTGGTTAAGGCAGACTGAGCGAATGAGTTGGGCGAAGCGATCGCCTAGCCTGCGTTCGGTTTCGCCGATGTAAATAAGTTGACATCCAGAGCAGCGGATGCAATAGACGAGGTTGGAGGAGGTGCAGGTGAACCTCTGTCTCACCTGGAAAGACTGTTTGGGTCCTTGGATGGAGTTGAGGGGGGAGGTAAAGGGACAGGTGTTGCATCTCCTGCGGTTGCAGGGGAAAGTGCCCGGGGATGGGATGGTTTGGGTAGGAAGCGACGAGTGGACCAGGGAGTTACGGAGGGTACGGTCTCTGCGGGACACAGAAAGGGGAGGGGATGGGAAGATATGGCCAGTAGTGGGGTCCCGTTGTAGTGACGGAAATGTTGGCGGATGATTTGTTGGATACGCTGGCTGGTGGGGTGGAAGGTGAGAACGAGGAGGATTCTGTCCTTGTTACGAATGGGTGGAGGGGAGCAAGAGCGGAGCTGCGGGATGTAGAAGAGACCTTAGTGAGAGCCTCATCTATAATGGAAGAGGGGAAGCCCTGTTTCCTGAAGAATGAGGACATCTCTGATGCCCTAGTGTGAAACACCTCATCCCGGGCGCAGATGCGGCGTAGACGGAGGAATTGGGAGTAGGGGATAGACTTTTTGCAGGAGACAGGGTGGGAAGAAGTGTAGTCCAGATAGCTGTGCGAGTCAGTGGGTTTATAGTAGGTCAGTCAATAGTCTGTCTCCTGTGATGGAGATGGTGAGGTCCAACACTCTCTCTCTGGTTACCCTTTTTCCCTTTATGTACATAAAATCTCTCGGGATTATCCTTAATCATCTGCTAGAGCTAGATCCTGTCCCTTTTTTCTCTCCTGATTTCTTTTTGTAGTTTGCTCCTGAGTTCTGAAACTCTTCTAGGGATACACTTGATCCTAGCTGCTTATACCTGCCCCATGCCTCCTTCTTACTTTTGACCAGAGCCTTGATTTCCCTTGTCATCCTAGCTTCCTTATGCTCACCTACCTTACCCTACACTGTAACAGAAACATGCACGTCAGCACACTTTCAAAAACATCCCACTTTCCTGACGTTCCTTTTCCTTCAAAAAAACCTGCTCATTGATCAATGAAAATGAAAGATTCTGAGATTAAAGTAAAATTTTAAGAGGGAAATGTCTTTGTGAAACTATCTGAGGCCATGGTCATTCCACAACATATCTTAACAAAGAATTGTGTACTTTAACTAGTCCGCCGTCTGTATGGAGTTTGTACGTTCTCCCCGTGACCTGCGTGGGTTTTCTCCGAGATCTTCGGTTTCTTCCCACACTCCAAAGACGTGCAGGTTTGTAGGTTAATTGACTGGGTAAAATGTTTTTTTGTTTTTTTAATAATAAAAAATAAATAAATTGTCCCTGGTATGTGTAGGATAGTGTTAAAAATGTGCGGGGATCGCTGGGCGGCGCGGACTTGAGGGCCGAAAGGGCCTGTTTCCGCGCTGTAGAATCTAAATCTATAAAAAAAAAATCTAAAACCAGAACACTATTCTCCGAGAATGGACATGAAAACACCCATCTATATTTAAAGAGAATGTCAGACAGTACGCTAGTGTTGAAAGGTCTATGAAATGAGGAATTCCAGAATATTGGAACAAAATGTTACAGCAAGTGTGCCAGATTTACAAATTAAATTGGTGTTATTCATTGCTATTGTAACAAGACTCATCTTGCCCAAATGTTAAAGCAGATGCTGTTTATAAAAGCAAGGTTGGCTACTGCAAGGGCTTAGATTCTGAAAGAAAAAAATGGCATGCAAATATAATGGGCACATATTTAGATTAGTGAGAATATTGGTAAATAAAATATGTTATTTTTCTCACACTTTTCACCTTGCTGGATAAACTTGCACAATTATTTCATTTCTTCTTCACATATTCATTAAGAGCACGAGTAGGCCACTCAGCCCTTCAACCCCACATTCTTTCCAACTTAATGACATCTTTCCTGCAGAAGGATGCCCAAAAGTGAACACAATACTCCAAATACTGGCTCACCAACATCTTGTTTGACTGTAAGATAACATCCCAACTTCTATACTCAGTATCCTGACTTATAAAGCTCGATGTATCAAAAGTCATCTTGACCATCCTATCTATCTGTCACCACTTTCAGGGAACTATGCATCTGTAGTCCCAGATTCCACTGCTCTACAACATTTCTCAGTGCCCTACCATTCACTGCTTTGTTTCTTTTTTTTATAGCCAAAATGGGAAGTTTCGTATTGTCCCACATTATATGCCATTTTTTAAATCTTTGTCTATTCACTTAACTTATTAATTGATAGTTTAAGTTTAGTTTAGTTTATTGTCACGTGTACTGATGTACAATGAAAAAAAATTGTTGTGTGCTAACAAAATTGGACAATAAGATTGTGGCAACTCCTGCTGGTGGAGCCAGTACTTAATGCCCAGGGCCTACTTGCTGGGAGGGCAAAGGTAATGATGAACTGCCTTCCATATACTGCTGTCATTGTATTGAAAATTTAGACATGGGTCTCTTGGATAGGGAGTTCCAAGAATAAACTCGGCAACAATGAAGAAATTGCACCTTTTTTATATTTGTTCATCTTCAAGATTTAGGCATCACTGGCAGTGCATTATTGTCCAATCTTATATGTTCTTGAACTGGTGGTGGTGAGTTACCACCTTGAATCAGTGTACCCTTTCTTTCTCATTATGACACAGAAGAAGGCCATTTGGCTCATCAGGTCCAGGATAACTCCCAGGAGATCAAAACCATCAGTCCTGGTCCCCTTCTTATTTCTTCGTAGCCCGACAACTTGATCTGTTACTAGTCCATCAACTAATTTTATTTCTTTGTAACTTATGTACTCCAAGGGGTAATTTATGGTAGACAATTGATCTACCAGCAAATCTTTGTGATTGGGGAAGAAACTAGTGAATGTACATGGGGTATCAGGGAGAGTATGTAAACTTCACACAGGCAGAACCTGAGGTCATGATCATAGGCATGGTGATGTAACAGCTAGGATTACTGCCTCAAGGCTTTAAGTTCAGGAACCTGCATATCTCGTTGGTGCTCCACCTTTGGGTTGGGAATCCCAGTATTTATTTCCAAGTTATGATGGTGTGAAATGGAGCATGGGCTGTATATGCTGTGTTTCTATGCACCTGCTGCCTTTGTTCTCCTTAGTGTAGAAATCCTGGTTAGGGAAGTGCTGTTGAAGCAACCTTGCTAACAGCAGTGCAGTTGTTGATGGTACATACTGCAGCCACAGTGTGCTGGCGGTGGAATGAGTGGATGTTTATAGAGATAGACGCAATTCTGAAGTGCTTTTCATGGGTAGTTTTTGAGACTTTTGGATATCCTTAGAACTTTGATCAAACAAGCAAATGAGAGGCTTTTCATAATATGTGTAGCTTGTAGTTCGGAACAGGTCTGGGGAGTTGCACACTGTAAGATGCCCAACCTTATACCTACTTCAATATTGATGGTGCTTCCGTTTTTAACACAGTCAAGAAATTGGGTGTGGGGGGTGGGGGGAGGGGGCAGGGAATCACAAAGATTGACTAAGTCAGTGCATTTTTTAATGGAAAGGATAGATTTTTTTAATGAGCATTGAGGCTTTATGCTGGTTCAATCCAGGATTGTGGTGACTGAATTATTATAGGGTCCAGGAACATTGCTGTTCTAATGAAAGATGGACACAAAAAGCTGAGTAACTCAGCGGGACAGACAGCATCTCTGGAGAAAAGGAATAAAAGTGTCTGTTTTGGGTGTCTGGTGTCGGACAATCCAAATTAGTCAACTGAGTCAACCAAGGGCTCATTTGTAAGGATGCTGTCCTGCGAGAGGACTCTGACTAATGCAAGGTGCAAGGTCTGAGGTCTTGATTTCAAATACTCTTTTCCTCCATTGACTAAAAGCTGGAGTAACTCAGCAGACAGGCAGCATCTCTGGAGAGAAGGAATGGATGAAGTTTCGGGTCGAGACCCTTCTTCAGACGTCTCAACCCAAAACGTCACCCATTCCTTCTCTCCAGAGATGCTGCCTGTCCCACTGAGTTACTCCAGCTTTTTGTGTCTATCTTCGGTTTATGCCAGCATCTGCAGTTCCTTCTTACACACTAATGAAAGAAGGAAGCTCTTTAGGAGACAAAGGGAGTTCAATCTTTATTTATTTCACTTAATTAATCATTAGGCAAGTGTCTCGAAGAATTTGATAAGCATTGAAATTCAGTACCTCTTTTCAACTTAACTCTAAGGTCCTATGGTGCAAGATGCCAGAAATTTCTCATGAAAAGAGAAAAGAGCCAAACAAAATGAAATCTGAAAATCATTCCAACAGTCTGAATGAAAATGAGGAATAAGAATGGTGGTAGGCCACTTCAAGCTGACCCAATGCTATTACCAAAACCTATAAGGGAGGAGAGAATGCAGTGTGGAAAGATGATCATGGCACAACTGATCTTGATATACAACTTGAATCATTTTGTGTCGAGCTGAGAACTAGCAAATGGCAGAAGAGATTGTTTAGTGTTATTTATAGGCCACCAAATAGTGTTTTTAATAATGGGCATGATGTAAATCAGGAAATTATAGGTGCATGGTAAAACAGTGATTGTGTGAGACTTTAATCTACATATGGCTTGGATAAATCAAATATGCTATGATATAGTAAAATGATGATGAATTCATAAAATGGATACAAATTTGCTGGAGTTCTTTGAGGATGTGACCAGTAGAATAGATAATAGAGAAACCAGTGGATGTGATGTATTTGGATTTTGGAAGGTTTTCAATGAAAGGTTGGTTATCAAAGGTAGAGCACGTTCGTGTTGGTTTATTCACATGTACCGAGATATAGTGAATATAGTGTTGTTTGCTGCTTTACAATGAAATCATAATTTGGGATTGATAGATTAAGAATTGTTTTTTGGACAGCAAGCAAAGAATGGGAATAAATGTACCCTTAGGTTGGTAGGTTGTGACTATTTAGCCATGGTTATTCACAATTTGTTTCAACAGTTTGGCTGAGGGGACCAAATGTCATGTTTCCAAGTTTGCTGATTATGCTGAACTAAGTATGGTATGAGTATGGAGGAAGATGTGAAGAGGCTTCAAGGAGATATTCACAAGCTAAATGAGTGGACGAGATGGAATATAATGTGGAAAATATGAGTTTGCCCAGATTGGTGCATAAAACCAGAAAGCAAAATGTTCATTAAATGATGAAGGATAGGGTTGTGTTGATGTTCATTGGGACATAGTTGAATTGGTAAACGTCCTTCAAGGAGAACGTGAAGGTCTTATTATTCCACCCACCCACTTTAAAATTCCATGATGAATCAAGTATGCAGAATCCTTAACCAAGTCTGACATGAGCATAAAATAACATGTCAAGTACATATTGATTTTTATTTACCCTCCACTCATTTTCCTACCCCAGGATCTTAATTCATTTATGGTATTCTCACCTATACCGGTAATAAAAGCAACAAGCAATGCAGATATCAGGGATTACATTTTGGATTTTTGGTTACTGAGTTGTTCAGTTATTCATTAATTGGGGCTTTTGATATGTTTTTAAAGAAGTTGACCATTCCAACATTATGGCTGTCTATGTTTAGCAAAGGAATAAGGTCTACACAATGTGGCTTCCCAGTGATCCCGTGGATGAAATCTGTTGAATAATACAAACATTCAAAACTCCGCTGCCCGTCTACTCACCCACACCCCGATCCGTGACCATATCACCCCCGTCCTTTACAAACTCCACTGGCTCCCCATCCCCCAGAGAATCCAGTACAAAATCCTCCTCATGACCTACAAAGCCCTCCATAACCTGGCCCCATCCTACCTGACCGACCTCCTCCACAGGCACACTCCCACCTGCACCCTCCGCTCTGCTGCTGCCAATCTCCTATCCCCCCACATCTGGACCAAACTCAGATCCTGGGGGGACAGGGCTTTCTCCATCGCTGCACCCACCCTATGGAACTCACTACCTCAAACCGTCAGAGACTCCTCCACACTCACCACATTCAAAACATCACTGAAGTCTCACCTATTCAGTACTGCCTTCAACCACTGAAGGTCACCCCACCTTCTGTCTCCTTTCTCTGTTCATTTACTTATTTATCTATTTATTCACTTCCCTATGTTCTCTAAACCCTGTAAAGCGTCTTTGAGTATATGAAAAGCGCTATATAAATGTAATGTATTATTATTATTATTATTATTAAAGTAAATCGATGATGACAGAGCACAATTGGCATCAAAAGTGATTTCTGTTCTGGTTTTGAAAGACGAATAACTGACAAAATTCACACTCGTGACCATGACCAGACACCCCAGCTAGAAGCTTTTGTGTGAAACTATCAAATGAGCTAGCTTATAATTAACTTAACAGAGATGTACAATAAGCAGCAATGTCCAAGGGCTTGAGTCTATGGCTTTAGTATAAAGATATTATGATTTGTGCTGTCTTTGAATGGCATTAGCCCATGAGAAATGAACTTCAAATATATGAATTAAGAATGCAAGTTATTTCTCCTGTTCGGGTAAAACAAAAACAATGAAAATATTTTAAGAAAGCTTTTGAAAGATTTATGGGGAAAAGTGTAAGCTAATTTTCAATAACCAGAGTCTATTAAACATTGCATCAGGCATCAGTTGCTGGAGAGAAATTAAAAGGTACATTGGAATTTGCAGTGCAGAAACATGATCGCATGTTGCCAAAAGTCGGCATAACACGTTTTGTAGGTGAATTCATCGGGGTGCAGAATATTTATGTAATGAATAGAGATATAATAAAGCCCTAACCATGAAAGAAATCCCAGCCAACTATCTTGTCATCTGCAACAGTTCACAGCTATCTTTCAACTGAGTATTGTTTATTCACTTTGGTATATCTTCAATCCATCTTGTAGTCTGAACTTCGTATAATAGGTTTTTCAGATAAATATCTAAAAATTACTACCAAATAAAATCCATTTTTAGGAGTTTGCGCCTTTTGGAGAGAGGCAGCCAAGAAAATTAACAAAGAACTGGGTGTTTCTATTTAAATCTTGAGAAATGATGTTTTGTAATGACAGTGGCCTTGAGCAATGAAATAAAATACACAGGCACTGTAGCTGTCCATTCAGAGGTTAGTCGTAGGATTGCAAAGGAACTATCATGAATTAAAATTATTTATTTTCTGTCAAGAATGCCCTGAGTGGACATGGTATTCTTTTTCTTTGTGTGAAGCTTTGAGGTAAAATGTATGTTGCATTGGTTCAGAAGATAAATATTTAATATAACAGACTTCCTTTGTTTGAACAGGATTGAGTATTGTTTGCATTTGACTTGCTTGTACAAACAATCTAAAGCAATTTAGAAGTCTTTGAGGATTATAATTTTTTTTAATACAATTTCCTCTTTAGCTATGATAACAATTGAGTTATGAATTCAATGACTACAATCAGAAACAATATTTTAAAAAGTCTGAAACTATAGGCATTCTATAGTTTATGATAGGCATTCCTTCAGTACATGATTGAAAATTCTAAAAAACTATTACTTCTTGCACATGGTGAGCTGATTCTCCACTTCTATTCCCCCAACCCTAATATAGCAATTATCTATCTATCTATCTATCTATCTATCTATCTATCTATCTATCTATCTATCTATCTATCTATCTATCTATCTATCTATCTATCTATCTATCTATCTATCTATCTATCTATCTGTCTGTCTGTCTGTCTGTCTGTCTGTCTGTCTGTCTGTCTGTCTGTCTGTCTGTCTGTCTGTCTGTCTGTCTGTCTGTCTGTCTGTCTGTCTGTGTCTCTCTCTCTCTCCCTCTCTCCCTCTCTCCCTCCCTCCCTCTCTCCCTCCCTCTCTCTCTCTCTCCCTCTCTCTCTCTCTCTCTCTGTTTGTTTGTTTGTTTGTGTGTATATGTTTGTGTGTGTACCATGCCCTCTACACAGCCAAATCGGTATAGGACGGTGCAACAATTTTAGGCCCACCCTACTCACCATTCCCCTGTGGTGTGAACGAACCCACTTTTGTTGCTTTTTAAAAAACAATTTAACCTAATAAACTATAATAAATGTGCTTCCCCCCCACCCCCCCGGGAGGACCGGCGAGCCCAGCGCCTGACCTTCCTCCCATGATGCAGCGCGCCGCAGAGGCAGCGGCACAGGGTCCAATAAGATGGCCGGCGCCTGCCGATCGTAGCAGGGGCCGAGGTCAGTGCCTTCTCCCTGTCCACTCTCGCCCATCCACGCCCCGGGAGACACTCCCCACCCGGCAACGGGTCCATGCAGTCGCCAGCGTTCCCCGCCGCAGATTGCAGCCGAGCTGCAGGAGACGCTTCTGCTCCACGAAGGAGAGCGTCGCAGGAGAAACGGGGGCGAGGTCAGTGCGTTTTCCCTGTAATCCCTTGCCCGCACATGGCCACAGGAGCACACCCCACCCGGCAACGGTTCCACGGTTGGCCCGAGGGGGGAGAGAGAGGGGGGGGAGAGGGGAGGGGTGAAGGGGATGGGGGAGGGAGTCGGAGGGGAGGGAGGGGAGGTGGGGGGAGGGGATGGGGAGGGGGGGATGGGGAGGGGGAGGGTTAGGGAAGGGGTGAAGGGGATGTGGGAGTGGGTGGGGGGGAGAGGGGGCAGAGGGGAGGGTTGGGAGGGGTGATGGGGAAGTGGTGAGGGGGAGGAGAGGAAGGGGTGCTGCACCAATGCAGGAGAGGTTTGGACCCTACGGGTCCACTTGGTCTAGTCCATTATATAACTCTAGGTTTTTGGAATCTACTGTAAATTAATTTCATGCATCGATCTTTTTTTTACGTGAATGACCAATTTCTGGTATCATTCCTATATTTGTCTCTCGATAATGTGTAATGTAAGAATTCTACTGGTTTTACCATCCGTGTCACCTGCACTATTGTCATTATTTATTTTGAAGCTATGATCCAGATTGATCTTTACTGTGCACTTGGAAAACTGGAGAAACCATCTTTTTACTCCCCTGGGACCCTTTCAGGCAAATTGTTTTAGTATGTATAGCTTAAATCACTTATTTTTATTCTTCTGTTTACCAGCTTGAGCTTGAATGTGTTAATTGTGGCTTTGTAACTAAAATTAGACATCATTCTCATAGTAGTCTGACTGGAATTGATAACTTCAGCATAACATCCTCTGCTTTACTTTGCACCATTCTAATTATGATGTGCAGGTCCCCAAACACTGAATACTGAATAGCAGTTCGGGCAATATATCTGTTTATATTTCAGATTTCTACCATTTGTTCTGAATGTAGTCTTTTATGTGGAATGACATCTGTTCTACTGGCTGTTACTGCACAGAGACAGGATACTTAGCATCCACTGATACACCTCTTTCTGTTGAACTTCAACCATAGCTGCCATTCTAAAGCCTTATCTGGCTGGAAACTCGGAGCTTACTCTTATTTCCTCCGGTTATGTTTCTTGTAAATGTTGGGTGGTATGTCACGTACACTTATTCCAAGTTCAGATTCACTGCTGTAAGAAAACAGCAAAGAAAGATTAAATAGTTTTTCTTTGTGGAAAAATAAAAATAAATTAAAACAAAAACTTTGAATGCCTAAAACAATGGTAATTTACATTGCTTTTAGATTGAAATTCTTCTGTGTACCACTTAGTGCTGTGATACATAAGCCACTGTGATATTTTAATTGATATAATTTTAACATTGGCATATAAAATTAAATTGCTAAAGTTGGGGCACACGGCAATATTACTGTTCTCTAAAACCTGTGCAGAACAGAATGTTGATCCATTGGTGTTTAGGAAACAATCCTCTTGAAATAGTTTTCTGAATCCATGCATGCAATAATGTAATTAGAGATTAATTCCAGTAACAAGTCATGTATATTTATAGTAGCATATTGATATGTTACTAGATTAAACAATATAGAAGCTTGAATTCAAATCTCTAGTTGCAGCGAGGAATTCTTTTTCTTAAGGCAGGAGTACTTGAGTTGAATGAGAAAAATGGCCATGAAGCTAATGGTTTCTTGTAAAAACAGTGTTTCACCAATGTCTTTGCAGATGAAGATCTGCCTGTCAGGTTTGGCCTGTAAGAGCCATCCACATTGTTGTGCGTCTGAAATCACAACAATGATATTAATTCTCAATTGCCCTCCAGTGTGGTCAAGAAAACAACTTGATTTGAGGAAAAATACAGATAGGCAATAGATGTTGGCCTCCCTGGTGATTTCCATATTCAAATATTTTATTTTCATTTTCATGTATACAGTTTCTTGGAGTCCTAGAATTCCTAGGAGTCAATATCAAATTCCTAAGAGTCAATATCACCAACAACTTCTGGACCACCCATATTGAAGCAACGGCCAAGAAAGCACACCAATGCCTCTACTTCCTTAAAAGGCTGAGGAAGTTCGGCATGTCCCCTACAACTCTCACCAATCTCCACCATAGACGCAGATGCAGTTTAATGTGGATAAGTGTGAGGTTATCCACTTTGGTGGTAAGAATAGGAAGGCAGTGTGGCGCGTCGATAGAGGCCCGAAATAAAGGCAAGGAACCAGGTATTTCGGGGGCGTTATGTTTTATTATACCTCGGTTATCAGACGGGTCGAGTCTGCCGGAATGGCTTCGCGCCCAAAACCTTGTCCTTATATACATGGTACCGGACCGCCCCCCTGGACTGGTCCATTCCCGTGCCGAGGGGTCGGTAGTAGTATGGCCCGACCCTTGGGAGCCGCCACAGGACCCCCCCCCAGAACCGGAGGCACGAAACGCACTGGTGGTCGCACAACCTGACCGGACCGCGTACGGTAATCGGTCGACAGAGGGGCCGGCGGAGGCACAGTTGGAGGGACAGGTGGTGGGTCCCGGAAGGGTGGGCGACCTCGTGGCCGAGGCTGGGCAACCCGCACCGGTTGGTCGATGTCTAAGTGGGCCGGCTTCAGGCGGTCAATTGACACAGCCTCCGGCCGGCCCCCCATGTCCAAGACAAAGGTTGTCTGTCCGTGCTCCAGCACCCGGTACGGGCCCTCATACGGCCCCTCATACGGCCTCTGGAGTGGCGTCCGGTGGGCGTCACGGCGCAGGAACACAAAGGCGCAGTCCCAGAGGGCCGATGGCACGTAACGGCGGAATGTCCCATGGCGGGACGTCGGCACGGGTGCGAGCTTGCCAACTCGCTCTCGGAGGCGCTGTAGGATGGATGAGGGCGGTTCCTCTCGCCCCGGCAACGAGGGCACGAACTCCCCGGGCACCGTGAGCGGGGACCCGTATACGAGCTCCGCTGAGGATGAAGCCAGGTCTTCCTTGGGCGCAGTCCGGATGCCCAGCAAGACCCATGGTAGCTCGTCCATCCAGTCGGGGCCGGAGAGTCGCGCCTTCAGCGCTGTCTTCAGCTGCCGGTGGAACCTCTCCACCAGGCCGTTTGCCTGCGGGTGATAGGCCGTGGTGTGGTGCAGCCGCACGCCCAACAGGTGGGCCATGGCCGACCACAGCTCGGTGGTGAACTGTGGCCCCCGGTCCGATGAGATGACCACCGGCACCCCAAAGCGAACAATCCAGTGCGCGGCCAACGCACGAGCGCATGTGGCTGTAGATGTATCGGCCAGTGGTATGGCCTTCGGCCACCGCGTGAAGCGGTCCACCACCGTGAGGAGGTGGGTGATGCCCCGGGACGGTGGGAGCGGGCCCACAATGTCCACGTGCAGGTGGTCAAAACGTCGGCAGGGTAGTCCGATCCCTTGGAGTGGCGCCCGGACGTGGCGTTGAATTTTTGCCGTCTGGCACGGAATGCAGGTGCGGGCCCAGTGGCCAACCTGCTTGTGCAGACCATGCCACATGAACCGCGCAGCTACCAGTGCGGTCGTCGCCCGGATGGATGGGTAAGCCAGCCCCTGGACCACGTCGAACACCCTCCTGCGCCACGCGGCCGGGACAATGGGGCGCGGCTGACCTGCCGACACATCGCATAGTATCATCGCTGCTCCGGGGCCGAGGGGAACATCCTCAAGGCAGAGGCCAGAGATGGCAGTCCGGTAGGCGGGCATCTCCCCGTCCGTTAGCTGGTCCTCCGCCAGGGCAGAATAATCAATGCCGGGTGCCACTTCTAAAACGGCATTGATGGCGGGGCGAGACAACGCGTCGGCCACCCGGTTTTCCTTCCCCTCTATGAAGCGGATGGAGGTGGTGAATTCCGAGATGTAGGCCAACTGGCGCTGCTGTCGGGCAGACCATGGGTCGGAGACCTTTGCCAGGGCGAACGTGAGCGGCTTGTGGTCCGTGTAAGCGGTGAACGGGCGGCCCTCCAGAAAATAGCGGAAGTGACGAACGGCCAGGTACAAGGCGAGGAGCTCGCGGTCGAAGGCGCTGTACTTCCTCTGGGCGTTGTTGAGGTGCCGGCTGAAGAAGGCCAGGGGGCGCCAACCCCCGTCCGTCAGTTGCTCCAGTACGGCACCAACCGCCAACTCTGAGGCGTCCACCGTAAGGGCTGTCGAGGCATCCTCCCGTGGGTGACCCAGCAGCACAGCCCGAGCCAGGGCCTCCTTCGCGCCGTCAAAGGCTGTTACCGCCTCGTCGGTCCACACGACGTTCTTACGCTCGCCCTGGCAAAGGTCTCCGACCCATTCAGATTATTATCTGAATGGTGTCAAGTTAGGAAAAGGGGACATACAACGAGATCTGGGTGCCCTAGTGCATCAGTCACTGAAAGGAACCATGCAGGTACAGCAGGCAGTGAAGAAAGCCAATGGAATGTTGGCCTTCATAACAAGAGGAGTTGAGTACAGGAGCAAAGAGGTCCTTCTGCAGTTGTACAGGGCCCTAGTGAGACCGCACCTGGAGTACTGTGTGCAGTTTTGTCTCCAAATTTGAGGAAGGATATTCTTGCTATTGAGGGCGTGCAGCGTAGGTTTACGAGGTTAATTCCCGGAATGACGGGACTGTCATATGTTGAAAGACTGGAGCGACTAGGCTTGTATACACTGGAATTTAGAAGGATGAGAGGGGATCTTATCGAAACATATAAGATTATTAAGGGGTTGGATACATTAGAGGCACGAAACATGTTCCCAATGTTGGGGGAGTCCAGAACCAGGGGCCACAGTTTAAAAATAAGGGGTAGGCCATTTAGAATGGAGATGAGGAAAAACTTTTTCAGTCAGAGTTGTGAATCTGTGGAATTCTCTGCCTCAGAAGGCAGTGGAGGCCAATTCTCTGAATGCATTCAAGAGAGAGCTAGATAGAGCTCTTAAGGATAGCGGAGTCAGGGGGTATGGGGAGAAGGCAGGAACGGGGTACTGATTGAGAATGATCAGCCATGATCACATTGAATGGCGGTGCTGGCTCGAAAGGCCGAATGGCCTACTCCTACACCTATTGTCTAAAGCATTTTATCAGGATGCATCACAACTTGGTTTTGGAGCAGCTCCATCCAAGACCATAAGAAATGTCAGAGAATTGTGAACGTAGCCCAGACCATCACACAAACCGATCTTCCTTCCATTGACTCCATTTATACCTCACACTGCCTCGGCAATGCCAGCAGTATAATCAAGGATGAGTCGCAACCTGGCCACTCCCTCTTCTCCCTGCTCCCATCAGGTAAAAGGTATAGAAGTGTTAAGTTGTCTTTATTTTCCTGTTTTGTCAAACCACTACATGGTGTGGGAAAGGGGGTGCGGGCGAGATCCTTGACTTGGACAACGCTTTAAAATAACTTGACAAACACCATGGCAAGCCAGCAGCTCCATAATCCAGTTATTACCTCCCAGTAAGCACCACGGAATGCACAAGGGATAAATGAACAGCTATTTCTGTTGAATCAGTCATTTGCTAGCATTCAGCTTCATTTATTGACCTTTTTGAGTTTCTGCCCAATTCTTTTTCCTAAATTGTAATTGACAGGTGCTTATTTGTTCTTTTAATTGTAAATGACAGATGTTTAATTAATGTTCTCTCTGTCTGTACACCACACAGTTATTCACTATTAACCTTTGATATTTGTAAAGATTTCATTGCTTGCGCAGTCGGAGATTTAGTAACAGCAGGAAAATGTTTAATGTTGAACCGTGTGGGTGAAACATGCATAGCTGTTGAATTATGAATATTGCATAATTGTCCTTAATTGAGTTAATCACAGTGTCTATGGGAAGAATGAAATTCTTGTAATTAGTTCACCCCCAAAGCAATGGGCTGTTTTCACGCACATCTTCACTTTCAGTGCGTGTCCTTTTGATAATTTGGCAATGTTTTTTAAACTAAAACACCACGTTTCCACGCAGTATCACACTATGACTTCATGACTCAGAGTTTAAAATTTGAGGTCCAAGCACTGAACAAAGGCCACACGAAAAATAGCTGGTGGAGGTGTGAACCAACTATTGGAGCAAAAAAAACCCTCGTACTTTATACAACATAGTTCCCGTAGGAATACATGGAGCTGCTGATCAACTGGCATGGGGTCAGTATGCCAGTTGTGTGTCCGGGACAGTAAGAGAAAGCAGGAAAGACAGCTTGAGTGAGAGGTACAATTGCAAAGATTTCAAACTAGAATAATAACTGAAATTTCAGAAGCCTTTTGTTTTGGTTCAAAAGCACAATGTCTCACATAAAAAATGACTCCTGGAAGCCAAATGAAACTATACATTAATATTCATTTAGGTTGATGAATGAAGAAAACAAAAATAATCTTGGTGTTTTCTGACTATCTCGTAAATTGGTCTCTCCACCCAGTGATAAAGCAACTGCCAGTGGAGAATGATTTCCAAAAGGACAGCAATTGCTCCCTCTGTGCTCCCTATTTAGACAGCTAATCCGCTGGGAGTAGCTGTGCAATGACCTGAAAGCCTAGGTCAAGTTAGCAGCTAAAACAGTACATTATTTCTCCAGACTCCAGGAAAGTTTCGCCAAGGAAAAATCATGAAACATAATCCAATGTGTGATGTTAGCAACAAACAAAATAAACACCAGGAAGGCGAAGCTATGCACTCCTGGCATGGCTATGTGCCAAATATTAAAACTATTCATAAGTGCAGTTAGATTTTGTAACATGTAACAAATAGCAGCGTGCAGTTCAAAAGTTATTATCAGCAATGACAACAACACCAAGAATTAAATTAGTGCAGGATCAGTTTTGATTGGGATTGTGCTCGTATTGAATAGTCTCCTGATACTTTGGAATTGGGGAAGGTAACAAAGGAAAGCTGTTGCCTGTGAAGCTGTAATCAAGCTGTAAACATGTCAATTAATCTAGCACAAGGATATATCACTATGTCATTTAATAGTAGCTATTTAGGAGAAGAAATTCCCATTAGTCATGGAGGCAGTTAAAGGCAGATTTTTAAAAAGCCAGCCAGGATGAAATATTTGGAATTATAAAGCTAGTATCAGAAGAAATTATGAAATTATGAGATTATGTAGAAACCCATCTGTTTTCTCATTGTTCCTCAGGAAAGGAGATTTACTCTGCTCTGCCTTGGCCTTCTTGTGCCGTGCAACCGTCCCCATAGCAATGTGATTGACTCTTAACTGCCCTTCGAAGCAGCCTGGCCTGGCAAGCTATTCCATTGTACCAAACCACAATGCACGATTGAAGCAGGGAGATTACTGTTGCATTATTAGGGCAATAAATGTAGTCCTCGCAAACAATCCCACATCCCATGAATAAATAAAGTCTGGAAACATGCCACTGAGGAACACCATGATAAAATATACACAAATTTGTTTTCCATTGCTATAGGTTGTTTTCAGTTTCACAGGCGAGATTTACATTAAAGCAAAATTTGGCTTGCAGATGTCATTTTGTTGAATCTGTCATTGAATGAATAAAGCTGTCGTATTTGGAGGCAGGTGGTACAGACAATCTCTAGATCATGGAATAAGAAAAGTTATGATCCTTAATTAATCCCTGTTATACGAAATATCTTGTTTGGCTGGAAAGGACGCAGAAAAAAACTCCCAAGGATGTTGCCAGGACTCGAGGGCCTAAGCTATAGGTAGAGGTTGAGCAGGATAGGGCTTTATTCCTTGGACCTTATAGAAGTGTATAAGATCATGGGAGGAAAAGATAGGGTAAATGCACAGTGTCTTTTGCACAAAGTGGGGAATCAAAAATCAGGACAGGTTTAAGCTGCAGAGTGGGGGGAGGGTGGGGAGAAGCGGGGTGGAGCGAATCCTACAAGAGACATATAAAATTCTTAAGGGATCAGACAGGATAGATACAGGGAAAATGTTCCCGCTTTTGGGGACTCCAGAACCAGGGGTCACAGTTTAAGAATAAGGGGTAGGCCATTTAGGACTGAGATGAGGAAAACCTTTTTCAGTTCTAAATCTGTGGAATTCTCTGCCATAGAAGACAATGGAGTCCAATTCACTGGATGTTTTCAAGAGAGAGTTAGATATAGCTCTTAGAACTAAAGGAATCAAAGGATATGGGGAGAAAACGGGAACGCGGTACTGATTTTGCATGATCTGCCATGATCAAATTGAATGGTGGTGCTGGCTCGAAGGGCTGAGTGGCCTACTCCTACACCTATTTTCTATGTTTCTCTGTGTTGTAACATGTAGCATAGTTTAAAAAAATTAAGACTAAATATGATGATGATCATATGATGTTTTCATAAAATGTTTTTACATGATACAAACATCTTTTTCCATTCTGCCTATAAAACCAATGACTGGTATTGGAAGTAATAAGCCATGAATTAGCCTGCATATTTTGTTTATTGATTACCCTTATGGAAATAAATCAAATATGCAGTAACACATTGCGCTTAGTCCATGAAGGCCTGTAGGATCTTCCAAATGCTAACCGTTTTAACTCCCCTTTCCATTCCCTTCCTAACATTTCTATCCTGGGCCTCCACCATTGCCAGAGTGAGTCCACACGCTAAGTTGAGGAACAGCACCTCGTATTCCTCTTGGGCAGCCTGCAACACAACAGTATGAACATGGAATTCTCCAAATTTTAGGTAACTTCTAGAACGCCTCCTTTCCCCCTCCCCATTCTCCCCAAGACTCCATCCCTTCTTCCCACTCCCCTCCCCTGTACCCTGGCAGACCTTGCACTGGTTTCTCCCCTCCACCTGCATTCCTTCCTCCAGTGTCACAATCTACAACTTTTCTATCCTCGAGCTTCACAATTTGCAATCCATCATCCTTTTGTCCCACATCTGGTTTTTTCATCTCTGGTCTTTGTCCAACAATCTTCCTATCGAAAAAACTTCTCACCTCTGTTCACCTATTACCAACCACCCACTCCATTCTTCCAGATTTCTTTCACACCCCCCCCCCCCCCCCCCCTTTCAATGTCTGAAGAAAGGTCCCAATGTTGGGGAAGTCCAGAACCAGGGGCTACAGTTTAAGAATAAGGGGTAGGCCATTTAGAACGGAGATGAGGAAAATCATTTTCAGTCAGAGAGTTGTAAATCTGTGATATTCTCTGCCTCAGAAGGCAGTGGAGGCCAATTCTCTGAATGCTTTCAAGAGAGAGCTAGATAGAGCTCTCAAGGATAGCGGAGTCAGGGGGTATGGGGAGAAGGCAGGAACGGGGTACTGATTGAGAATGATCAGCCATGATCACATTGAATGGTGGTGCTGGCTCAAAGGGCCGAATGACCTATTCCTGCACCTATTGTCTATTGTCCTGAAAAGTCACCTAGCCATGTTCTCCAGAGATGCTGCCTGACCCACCAAGTTACCCCAACATTTTCTGTCTGTCATAACAAAATTGAGGTTTCTCCAATTATCAGTAATTTTATAATTATTTACATCCAAAGGGAATTTATGGGAGTATTGTATAGTAATTGTTCTAAACATTTGGAACAATCCAAACTTTAAAGGTACATGCATTCATAGTTTCCTGCTGCACCACTGAAATATGTTTACCATCTTTAATGATGTGATGATTACATTTTTTGAAGCTATCTCAGGGCATATTTATTTTACAAATGATCAGAGCTGGCTTACATTGATATATTGCATGAAGATTTTGAATAGGTTATGTACCCTTTTGAAGAACAATTGGGCGGCACGGTAACGCAGCGGTAGAGTTGCTGCTTTATAGCGAATGCAGCGCCGGAGACTCAGGTTCGATCCTGACTACGGATGCTGTACTGTAAGGAGTTTGTACGTTCTCCCCATGACCTGCGTGGGTTTTCTCCGAGATCTTCGGTTTCCTCCCACGTTCCAAAGACGTACAGGTATGTAGGTTAATTGACTGGGTAAATGTAAAAATTGTCCCTAGTGTGTGTAGGATAGTGTTAATGTGCGGGGATCACTGGGCGGTGCGGACTTGGTGGGCCGAAAAAGGCCTGTTTCCGCGCTGTATCTGAAATATGAAAATAATATGGTCCAACGGACATCCCTTGTGAACATCTAAAATGCGATGGCATGCATTTGAAAGAAAAGTTGTTCGTTGAGACTGGGCCTTTTTGTGTGTGTTTAAACACTGATTTAAACACATATTTCCACATAATGGTCATTACTAACATTCCCCTTTCATGTAGTCGGCAACTAAATTATATTTGGTCCCCCAGCCAAGTTGTTAATATAGATTGTGATTAGTTGGAGTTTAATTAGCCTGTCATTCTGAGGGGGACGTGTAGTTTTTTGTTACCCAATTCTCAATCCATATCCTTGTATTAGTTATCTTTCATTGTTATGAACTGTGAGCACCAGATCAAGTCACGTGGATGGAGAGATTCTATTTTTCAAAGGATTATAACCTGGGACAACTAAGATATCCAGAATCTAGCCTCACTCTGGGCTGCTATAACGCCATCTGAGCAGAGCAGGGGTCAGGGACGCTTGAATGGGGGTGGGGTGCATAGTTCAAGAATTAAGGGAAAAAAGTAAGTCAATCTGCAAGCCCGTCGGAAAATAAAGGCTAAAAGATGTAGATGGAAGCCAAAACAGAAATTGGCACCAACTGTGTCCATGATATTTAAGAGTGTGCGTAGTGCCTTTTATAATTTTAGATGTAGTTATTAATTAAGAGCTATCAGATATTTGTGTTGAAGTTTACGTAAACTGTGTACTGCATACAATCTGTTCAAAGTTTTTGAATTACTCATGTTAATATAATAATTATGGAGAAGGATGCTAATACAAATGTATATAAAAGCTCTATGAAGAAGTGACCTATCAGAACCACAACTGCCTGAAGTAGACCCTTCAGAGATGTTAAGTGCAGGTGCAGGAAAGAGCTTTGTAATGGAGAAGACCAGATACTGAATTAATTTATATCCACATGTATATATAAATAATTAGTTGTTTTGTTTTAAACATAATAATTGACATAGGATTTCAGATAGGGACCTGTCCCTCCACAGTGTCTCTCCACAGATGCTGCGTGACCTGCTGAGTTTCTCCAGCCTTTTGTTTTTTGCTCACGATTCTAGCATCTTTAGTTTCTTGTGCCTCCATGTTGCGTTAGCTCGCTTAGCTTTGCTGCAATCTTCTCTGACCAAATGTTATTTTGTGCCAAAGAATTGACTGCAAAATGCTATAGACACCTGAGCTTTTTTTTCAGATCTTTGCAGTTAATGGAGAAGATCCAGGCACAGAACCTACAAGTAAAAAAAATAGCCTAGGTAAACTGGATCTAAATAAGTGGAGTGACACAAATGGATAAAACTGCACATTACTTTGCCAGATTTTGTGGTCAATGAGATGACAAGTCTCAGCATTTCTTAGTTGGAATTGAAGATTGCAACATGTATGCAATATTTATAATTCACATTTGTGAACAGTCTGACTCTGCATGTTAAATATTAAATACTTAACAGAATAGAATGCTACTGCCAAGGAACACTTGAATTTTGTCTGGCATGGTGACAGCAAAACTAATGCCAGATTTGGAGTTACTAGTGTCAGGATTTCATAAATTACCATAATGTATTTGCCCTTTTCCTTCCTGCTCTACTTGAACCTAAAATATTGTTCAATATTTTTTTTGAAGATTTTATATATAAATGTACATAAGTAAACTTAAGAATATTCAATGATAAATTTAACGATAGAAGTATAAGAATATGAATATCCAAAACCTCCTATACATTGGCGAGACCAAGCGTAGGTTAAGCAACCGTTTCGCCGATTACTTGCACTCAGTCCACCAAGGCCTGCTGGGTAACCAGCTTGCTAACCATTTTAATTTCCCTTCTCATTCCTATACTGACCTTTCGATCCCCTGGGCCTCCTCCATTGTTAGAGTGAGATCATGCAAAATTCCGTTCCAGTTGGGTAGCTTTAGGTAACTAACCTTCCATCAACCCTCCTCCACATATATATTTTGTTGCCCTCTAAAACCCCATCTCACCTGTATTCACCTATCACTTGGCAGACTTTGTCCTGCCCCCACCATTCTTCCAACTTTCTCCCCCCCATTACAATCAGTCTGAGGAAGAGCCCATCCCTAAACGTCACCTATCAGTGTTCTCCAGAGATGCTGCCTGACCCGCTGAGTTACTCCAGTTCTTTGTGTTTTTTTTCTGTAAACCAGTATCTGCAATTCCTTGTATCTACATCTCTGAAATCGTCACTGCCTAAATATGCACTTAGGGGATGACCCCATGACTTGCCTCACATGTACAGACCAAGAACAGAAGGGAATAAATATAAGGCAGGTAATGGCTCAACTATTCCCCAAGCCATTAGAATGGGATCTAGACAAGTGCCATACCATGATTTCATTTATTTCAGGAGGGGAAGTAAATAAGAACAACTACTGGTAGCTTTGACATTCAGTGGGCACTAGTTTTAGCTATTTATTCTACAATCTGAAAGTTTAATTCAGTTAATCTTCAGGGAGAGGTTTTGACACACTTACTTCAAATGTTATGACCTTTAAATATGGTTAATCGGAATTCCTCCAGATAATAATTTGTGTATGAGGGAACATGAATTGTTGAAAATTGATTATTTTCAAATTATTTTTTGTAAAGGCTTGGATTTTATGGGATGAAAGCTCGTGATAAAATAAGCCGAAGTCTGCGTGGTTTTGTGAAGGGGAGATATTGCCTGACGAACCTGTTGGAATTTTTTGAGGAAGTGAATAGCAGAATAGATAAAGCAGAGTCAGTGGATATTTGATAAGGTGCTGCACGTGAGACTGCTAAAGAAGCTGTGACCCCATGGTATCAGAGGGAAGATACTAGCATGGATAGCAGGTTGGCTGGATGGCAGAAAGCAAAGAGTGGCAATAAAGAGGGCTTTGTCTGGTTGGCTGCCAGTGACTAGTGGTGTTCCATAGGAATTAGTACTGGGGCCGCTACTCTTCACGTTGTATATCAATGATTTGGATGAGGGAATTGAAGGCTTTGTGGCCAAGTTTGCAGATGGTACGAAGATTGGTGGAGGGGCAGGTAGTGCAGGAAAGCAGGGACTGCAGAAGGTTGGGAGAATGGGCAAAGATGTGTAGATGGAATGCAGTATAGCAAAGTGTGGAGTCATGCATTTTGGTAGTAGGAATAAGATGTGGAGACTATTTTCTATCCTCGGTAATCGGGGGTACAAATGGACTTGGGAATGCTGGTGCAGGAATCCCAAAAAGTTGATTTGCAAGTTGAATCAGTAGTAACGAACGCAAATGCAATGCTAGGATTTATGTCGAGAGGACTAGAATATAAAAACAGGAATGTAATCCTGAGGCTTTATTAGGCACTGGTCAGACCACATTTGGAGTATTGTGAGCAGTTTTGGGCACCATATGTGAGGAAGGATGTACTAGCATTGGAGAGGGTCCTGAGGTGGTTTAGAAAAATGATATAGATCAGCAATGATTGAATGGCGGAGACTTGATGGGCCGAATGGCCGAATTCTGCTTCCATGACCTACGAACATGGATAAACCGCTAAAATGTAATGACTGCTATTCTGTATCTTTCACTTAGTTGCAGTTTTACAAATTTTAGTTGTTCTGATTGTTATATTTAATAGTCTTCACTTCCTTTCTGTAATTGGGCAACCGGAACTGCACACAATACTCCAAATGCAACCTAACCAAAATCCTATAACGTTGCATCATGATTTCCTGACTCTTATACTAAATGCGGCAACCTATGAAAGCATACATGCCATATGCCTTCTTTATCAATCTATCTACTTGTGTTGCCACTTTTAGGGAGTTATGGACTTGGACTCCAAGATCCAAAGGGCAGCACAGTGGTGCTGCCTCACAGCGCCGGAGACCTGAGTTTGAACCTGACCTTGGGTGATGTCTGCTTGTAGTTTGCATGTTCTCCCTTATAACCGTGTGGGTTTCGTCCGGGTGCTCTGGTTTCTACCTACATCCCATCCCGAAGACGCATGGGTCTGTAGGTTAATTGGCCTCTGCAAAATGTCCCTAGTCTGTCGGGAGTGGATGAGAAAGTGATAGAACATGAAACTAGTGTGAACGGGTGATCGATGGTCGGTATGGAATTGGTGGACCAAATGAACTGTTTCCATGCTGTATCTCTAAGCTATCCCTCGGTACACCAAGACCGTTAAGGGTCCTGCCATTAATTGTATATTTTCCTTTACATTTGACCTCCCAAAGTGCAGCACCTCACACTTGCTCGGGTTAAGCTCCATCTGCCATTTCTCTTCCAATTTCTGTAGCCAATCTAGATCCTGCTGTATACTTTGACACCCTTCCTCAAAGTCAGCGACCCCAGCAATCTGGGTGTCATCTACAAAAGATAGACACAAAAAGCTGGAGTTACTCAGTACATCAGACAGCATCTCTGGAGAAAAAGAATGAATAGGTGATGTTTTGGGTCGAGACTCTTCTTCAGACTGAGAGTCAGGGGAAAGGGAAATGAGAGATATAGACGGTGATATAGAGAAGATATAGAACAAATGAATGAAAGATATATAAAATAGTGTAAGATGATAAAGGAAACGGGCCAGAGGCCACAGGAAATAGAAAACAGAGATGCTGTCTGACCCAAAATGCTGGAGTAATTCAGCGGGTCAGGCAGCATCTCTGTAGAGAGGAAATGGGTGACGTTTCGGGTCAAGACCTTTCTTCAGACTGATGTAGATAGAATGTAGTCGGAGACAATAAGACTAGTTGGAGAACTGGGAAGGGGTGGGGGGATAGAGAGGGAAAGCACGGGCTATCTGAAGTTGGAGAAGTCAATGTTCATACCGCTGGGGTGTAAACTACCCAAGCTAACTGACCCGCTGAGTTACTCCAGCATTTTGTGTCTATCTTCGGGTTAAACCAGCATCTGCAATTCCTTCACACACTCCTGTCATCTACAAAATCTACTTTTATATTTCTTTCTCTCAAGGACAAAGTCTGCAGTCTCCTTTATAACCTTGCAGTTAAAACCCTTCGTTCCTGAAGCTAATCCAGTAAATCTTTTCTGCATTTGATTTCTATGACATTGATAACAAAGAATGGTAACAAAGGATATAATACTTCATTTGTGGTCCAGCTAGAGTTTTGCATAAGTTCAGCATAACTACCTGATTTTGCACTTTATGCTTCTATTTATGACGTGGCGGCGCCTAACGGCAGCGGCTGACTAGCAGTCTGTCCGTCTTTTTTTTGTTGAGTGTCGGTGTTGGGATGATTTTTATATATATTTTTTTGCTGTGTATGTGTGGGAGGGGGTGGTGGTGTGTGGGGGGTGGGTGTGGGTGGGTGGGTGTGGGGAACTTTTCTCTTCCTCACGGAGCGGGGTGCGGCTCGGCTGTGGGGCCTAACATCCCCCGGTGCGGCTCGGCCGCTGGACTTTACATCCTGGTGCGGCTTGGCCGCTGGACTTTACATCCCGGTGCGGCTTGGCCGCTGGACTTACATCGCCCGGTGCAGCTCGGCTGCGGGGCTTAACACCGCCCGGTGCAACTCGGCTGCGGGACTTTACATCGCCCGGTGCAGCTCGGCTGCGGGGCTTAACACCTCCCGGTGCAGCTCGGCTGCGGGGCTTAACACCGCCCGGTGCGGCTCGGCTGCGGGACTTTTCACCGCTGGTGCGGCTCGGCTGCGGGACTTAACACCGCCCGGTGCGGCTCGGCTGCGGGACTTTTCACCACTGGTGCGGCTCGGCTGCGGGACTTAACACCGCCCGGTGCGGCTCGGCTGCGGGACTTTTCACCACTGGTGCGGCTCGGCTGCGGGACTTAGCTGCGCAAGGCTTGGTCGCGGGCCTTTCATCGCCCGGTTCGGCCGCGAGACGTTTCAGCGCCCGGTGCGGAGACTGTGCGGGTCGGTCGGGGACGAGCTGTCTGTCCGTGGACGTGGGGAAGAGAGGGGAAGTTTTGTTGCCTCCATCACAGTGAGGGGGTGTTTGGAGTCACTGTGATGGACGTTTGTGTTGGGGTTATGTGTCTTGTGTTCTTTTTTTTTTCTATGACTGCTATGTAGTTTCGTTCGGTACTTCGGTACCGAACGACAAATAAAGCTCTGTTATACCTGTTATGCTCTCATGTACTTTACTGACCACTTTCTCAACAGACCCATCCACTTTCATGGATTATTGCACATATCCTTCAGGATCCCTCTATTCTTGAACATTTTTAGAATGTATATTCAATGTATATTGCCTCTTCTCTCTGTCAAATTATACATTTATTATTTGTTTTGTTTTGGTACCCATCAAATATTCAGGTCTCACGAGACAGTAACCTTGGTAAATTCCAGCAAGGATTTTTTTAAGGTGCACAAAACCTGCATATTAGTAACCAGAATCAATAACATTGGCATGACACAAAATTAAACCAGTGATGATAAGAATAAAACATTTCAGTCATCCTTTAGTTTCTGAAGGCTTACGAACCTGCTATGACATGAAAGGTGATCTAAAGATGTGGCTTTTGCAGCTTCATGAATATTTACATTGTCTTATACCTGTGATGTCACTTTAAAATCTATCTGTGTACAATGCCTGCTATAGATTTTTCCAAATTAGCCAGACCACCTGTCAGGCCAGTCTTCGAGGCTGCCAACTTCAAATCAATCTTCATTGCCTTATTGATTTCTGCCTTACTTTTCCCAGAGAACAGATAATATAAACTCACACTTGTTTTATTCATGTGATGTAAGAGTATTTGGCAAATCCTCTATTTATTGCCCATCTTTACCTGCTCTTGAATTGAACGATTGATCAGGCAATTTTAGAGGACAGATAAGAGTTGACCACATTGCTCTGTACGTTGAGTTGCTTATAGACTGCAACTCTACATGTTGTCAGAGGAGATTAGTTTATGTTAACCACAGACTTTGTGGGCCAAAGGGCCTGTTCTTGTGTTGTACTATTCTATGAAAAAGCCAATTGCATGAAAATAGACTCTTCAACCCATAAAAGATAAATGTACACTAATCCCATTTTATTCTCCCTGCTTTCTCATCATCTCTGCTCTATCACTCTCCCATATGCAGGGGGCAATTTAGAGGCCAATTAATTCACCAACATTGTGGTAGGAAACCAGTGCACCAAAAGGCGATCCATGTGTTTGCAGGGAAAAGGTGCAAACAGTATACAGACGGTACCCATGTTCATGACTGGAGTCTGATCACTGCAACTATGAAACAGCAGCTCTACTCCCTGCACCACTGCCCCATCCTATATAGGCTGAGGAAAACAGGCAAAGTGCTGGAGTAACTCAGAGGGTCAGGTAGCATCGCTGGAGAATATGTTTGCTAGATATGCTGCCTGACCCGCTGAGTTACTCCAGCACTTTGTCTTTTTTTAAAAAATCAGCATCTGCAGTTTCTTGGTTATAGGTTGGACTAAGTTTGGAATGCAAGATTTATTTTCCCGTGACAATCGAGTAGTTTCATTTCTTTTTTTCTGATGCTGATTTGTGTCATTAAAACATTTTAAACCCTTGTAGTAATTCTACTCGGCTTTAGTCTTTCATGCACCACATAATCCTGGACCTTTGAATTTGCCAAATTGTAGCAGTTGATCGTGGACAACTCCTTAAAATAGCAGTGAGTTTTAAGCGTACCAGGATGCGTCTTGCATTGGTCTGATGCTTTCCTAGGAGAAGTTGATATTTACTTCAGTATCTGACCTTACTTGTTCAACACTGGTGAACCTCAACAAATATTTCTGTAACTATTCCCAGACATTGCTAGCAAAGACGCTCTCCAAATCAAAATGACCAAGGGGCACATTTCTAAGGGAACAGCATGCCGTCTGGTCAACACTCTATTCATACGAGTCATCTGATGAGGAAGAGCTTTCTCACCATCAACCAAGACTTTGGTGCATGTTTGGAAACTTTAGTGATGAGATATTTTGCCAAATAGCTTTGATAATGAGGAAGGTTGATAATTTCTGTTATCCTCCCTCTTCCCTCTTATGCTTGTTGTTGAAGACATTGATGCCCTTCTTAATGGATTACAACATGTTGCTGCCTAAAAACATTATATAGTACACTTCTATTGGATCTGGGCTGATCCAGTCATGTGCAGTCAGGAACAGCAGTATTCTCAAGCCTTCAGGTTCATAGCCTTGAAAGAAAGGGCTGATCTTATCGGCTCATCCATGGTCAATTGTTGGTCTAAACTTCCTTAGATATCGTCACATTAAATCTCTGAGATGGAAGATGGGAAGTTCAGGGGGACTGTTACCATTTTGCATCAGCTGCTTGATACTGAGGTAAATTGTGTACAAACAGGTCAATCAGCCCCCTGCCTCCATGCTGGGTCTCAGGGTACACCTACAAGTTAGCTTTCCTCTCATCTGGACAACAATGGCCCTGCTGATTGGGTCATGCTGAACTTCCTAAGCCTTATTCCCAATTTCAGAGGCTTAGTCTGCCTCTTCTTTATCTCCACATTATTATAAATACATCATATCTGGCAGTACGGTGGCACAGTGGTAGAGTTACTGCCTTAGTGCTAGCGACCCGGGTTCGATCCTGACTGCAGGCGCTGTCTGTACGGAATTTGTACGTTCTCCCCATGACCTGCTTGGGTTTTCTCCAGGATCGGTTGCCTCCCATACGCCAAACATTTACAGGTTTGCAGGTTAATTGGCTTGGTATAATTGTATGTTGTCCCTAGTGTGTATAAGTACAAATATCTGTTCAGTGAACATTAGCTGCACTGGACTTGAGGTATGTACATCATTACAATAGACAATAGACAATAGGTGCAGGAGTAGGCCATTCAGCCCTTCGAGCCAGCACCGCCATTCAATGCGATCATGGCTGATCACTCTCAATCAGTACCCCGTTCCTGCCTTCTCCCCATACCCCCTCACTCCGCTATCCTTAAGAGCTCTATCCAGCTCTCTCTTGAAAGCATCCAACGAACTGGCCTCCACTGCCTTCTGAGGCAGAGAATTCCACACCTTCACCACTCTCTGACTGAAAAAGTTCTTCCTCATCTCCGTTCTAAATGGCCTACCCCTTATTCTTAAACTGTGGCCCCTTGTTCTGGACTCCCCCAACATTGGGAACATGTTTCCTGCCTCTAATGTGTCCAATCCCCTAATTATCTTATATGTTTCAATAAGATCCCCCCTCATCCTTCTAAATTCCAGTGTATACAAGCCCAATCGCTCCAGCCTTTCAACATACGACAGTCCCGCCATTCCGGGAATTAACCTAGTGAACCTACGCTGCACGCCCTCCATAGCAAGAATATCCTTCCTCAAATTTGGAGACCAAAACTGCACACAGTACTCCAGGTGCGGTCTCACCAGGGCCCGGTACAACTGTAGAAGGACCTCTTTGCTCCTATACTCAACTCCTCTTGTTATGAAGGCCAACATTCCATTGGCTTTCTTCACTGCCTGCTGTACCTGCATGCTTCCTTTCATTGACTGATGCACTAGGACACCTATTACTTAACTATATAGACCAAAAATCTCTCTACACCAGATTTGATCTTGCTAAAGCCCTGTGGTCTATATTCTAGTCACCTTACATCACTAACTGTGTTCCTTTATAAGGTTACTATGATGTATTATTCCAGGAAAATGTCCCCGATACATTCCATGAATGTGCTCAACGGAAACATGGCATTTTTGATTTGCCTGCTCTGTAGATTAACATGCCCAATTATTTCTCGATTGATGTTATGGCCAAAACTGTAGCTTCTATTAGGGATCCAGTTATGCTCTATGTCCCTAATTATTTCCTTATCAATGCACCAATTAATTCTTCTTTCTGATCTTCATAACCAAGATCCTTTCATATTAATGTACAAATACCTGTTTACTATTAGCGCTAAGTTCTGCCAACCATTTGTTTCTCTTCTGCCTATCATTCTGAAAGGCAAAATATCCTGGAATATTCAGTTCCCGACCTGGATCATCGTACAATCATCAATCACTGCGAAGACTATTGGATCAAACCCACGTGTCCATTTGTGTCACTAATATAACTTGTTTGTTATTCTTTGTGCATTCTGATTAAGAGGCTTGATTTGATGTTACTCAACTTTTTTCCTACATTGATACTGTTAAAGTTGTTTGCTTAGTCCCTTCCTTTCCACATTATTAAACTATTTGATTTTTCTTTTACTTTTAAATATATACATTTTCGCCTTTTTCCTTGACTGCTTGGTGTCAACTATACCTATCGTCCAAGTTCCAACTGTAAATTGGAGAGGGCATTGACTCTACCGTAGATAATGTAGGTAGATAACTCCTTATTTGGAGCAGGAACCTGAACTCCAACCAAACTGTCTATCTCAGTGAACGTGGAAGTTAAAATTGGCACTTGGGTGAAGATAGCAAAGGCTACGAAAAGATGAAGAAGAAAAAAACGCATTTAGATTGAGAATGACCTATTGAATACCTGCCAAAAAGGATGCATTTGAAAGTAACTGATACGTTTTAGGTTTGCTAATATTTTTAAATAGTCTTACGGTTTGGTTTGGAAGTGTCTTTTAAATGCAGTTCTTTATTTTTTGCTTTCAGTATCTTCCCTTTATATTATCCTTGTAACAGTAGATTATGATTGTGATAATCATGTAAATGGAAATGTAAACAGAAAATGCTAGAAACACACTAGGTCCGGGTACACCTTTTGGAAGAGGAATAGAGTTAATCTCTCGAGTTGAAGACTGTTCGTTAGAATTCAACTCCATTATTTTCTACTATTATTTATGACTAATGCCCCCCAGCAATTTGCTCATTGTTGTGTTGATCACAATTGAATCCACCTTTGTTAATATTTTTCTTCAATGTACGTGTGTACAATTAATTCGGAATTTCCTGAATAAATTGCTACATTATGTCGGCTTGTGCAGTTATCCACTGTGTGAAGTTTCATTTAAGGTTTTAAAACATTGCTTCTTTTTCTAAATAATATATTTGAGAAATCCAGCCAACAAATTACTTACAAGTGAAAAAACAGTAACTGGACACTAATCAGTCTGAAGAAGAGTCTCGACCAGAAACATCACTCATTCCTTCTCTCCAGAGATGTTGCCTGTCCCGCTGAGTTACTCCAGCATTTTATTTCTACCTACGATTTAAACCAGCATCTGCAGTTCTTTCCTACACAGTAACTGGTTATGTTAAAGTGGTGGTTGGGTGATGGTGGGAGATAGTGGATGGAGAACTTAGTTACTGTGTGAATAGGGTTGAGAGAGAAAAATACGTCAGCCACGATCGGACGGTGGAGCAGACTTGATGGGCCTTATGGCCTGATTCTGTTGCTATATCTTAGTCTTATAGAAAGTATCTGTAACTTTTTAACAAATTATGACACTTTAAATTATTTTAATCCCTTTTAAATCCTTTACTTCAACTGGTTACTCCCTTCTCTTTTCACAAAATTGTTGACTTCTTTTGTTTAAAAACACTACCATCAATAGTCAAAAGTGTTTTATTGTCATACGTCCCGAAAGGGAACAATAAAATTCTTACTGGCAACAGCATAACTGATGTGTAAACATAGTACTCTGTAAAACCCATAATAAACAACAAAAACGTGTGTGTATATATATATATATATCAATAAGCACAATATATATATCAATAAGCACAATATATATATATCAATAAGCACAAACAGATAAATAAATAAACAATAATATCACAAAATCGAAAATAATGCAAGTTATTGCAAATAATGCAAAGTTCAGAACCATTTGCAGGTTTTAGTGTCTAATAGCCTCATGGTTGTTGGGAAGAAGCTTCTCCTGAACCTGGACGTTACTGTTTTCCGGCTCATACCTTCTTCCCGCTCGCAGGAGTGAAATGAGAATGTGCTCAGGGTGTTGTGGGTCCCTGATGTTGGCTGCCTTTTTAAGGCAGCGACTCATGTAGATCTCTTGGATGGTGGGGAGGTCACTACCCATGATGGACTGGACAGTTCAGCACTTTTGCAATCCTCTTCATTCCTGGGCGTGATACAACCAGTCAGTATGCTTTCCACTGTACCTGTATTTCAAGAGAGTATTTGTGACATACCAAATCTCCACTTTCTTCTAAGGATGTAGAGGCGTTGATGGGCTTTCTTTATAAATGCATCAATGTGCTGGGTCCAGGACAGTTCTTCAGAGATATGCACACCCAGGAAATTGATATTTTTGAATCTCTGCACTACCGTTCCACGATGAAGACAGGTTTGTGGATCCTCATCCTTCCTCTTCCAAAGTCTACAATTAGTTCCTTGGTCTTACCAATGTTTAGAGCAACGTTGTTGTTCTGGCACCATCTGGTTCCTTGCCAGTATTAAACAGGTATAATCCCAATTTTGTCCAAACGCAACGGCTTCCATAAAATTGTATTTCCAGGTAAGGTAACTGGATCGGTCATCAGTTTAGAAGAGAAATCAGAGCAAGTATTACTTCTTTTTTGATTGATTGATTGATGGAAGATGCAGCGTGGAAACAGGCCCTTCGAGTTCACAGCAACTATCAATCACCTGTTCACACTAGTTCTGTTATCCCACTTTTGTATCCACTTCCTAAACACTAGGGGCAATTTACAGCGATCAATTATCCTATAAACCTGCGGTTAATTATCCTATAAAATGTGGGAGGAAACCAGAGTACCTGTAGAAAACCCATGGGGTTAAACTCCACACAGACAGCTCCCGAGGCCAGGTCTATGGTGCTGTGAGGCAACAGCTCTAACAACTGGACCACTTTTTAATGAACGATTGCTGCTACAGACTGCGCATCTTAACTGAAAGATATTCACACCACAACATTGATCTTGTCAGTGTGAATGGCATAATTCATAGCTTGCCAAGTCTCTGACAGTTATCTATAGCATAACTGTGGCAGCTAACAAGATATCTACATTTAGTCGATGCATCAGTAATCTCATGCCAACTATTTCCCCTGCAGCAGCTCCTGAGGATTTAGGAGCCAGGTAACTCTGTGCCAGAAGTAGAGAAATTGGATAAACTACAATTTAACCACCCCGAGTTATAATCTAAATTAGAAAAGAGGTGATAAAGAGGGTTTGAGGAAAAGATTCTAATCGGTGTTTAAAAATGTTCATACTCAATCAGATAATGCTGGCTGTACAAAATATTGTGGTCACCTGGATGTCTGACTCAAACAGAAGTATTGGGCGGCTCCGCTAACGGAGCCGCCCGCCGGCAATCTGGGGCTCCCCTCTCCTCTCTTCCCTCGCTTCTCTCTCCTCTCTCCCCTCGCTTCCCTCCCCCCTCTCCTCTCTCCCCTCTCCCCTCTCCTCTCTCCTCTCTCCTCTCTCCCCTCTAATTCAATGCTATCACGGCTGATTCTCTATCTCAGTATCATGCATCTGTTTTTTTTCGCATACTCCTTAATGTCTTTTCTAGGTAGAAATCTTTCTGTGTATCTCCTTAAGTGCATTCAATTACTTGACCTCCACAGCTCTCTGTGGTAGAGAATTCCAAAGGTTCATCACCCTCTCAGTGAAGAAATATTTCCTTATCATAGTGCTAAATGTCATGTCCTGTTTGTTTTAGAATTTTTATTTTGATGTGAAGTTAGACTCTTCAAGTAAGAACCAAATTATGTTTTATTTATACACAATTTTCCCCCTGTAGTGTTGGTCATGATAGATTAGTGGGCATGAAGTTTTATAACAAGAATATTATGGCATATCATACACACTGCTTGCTCTTTATGCATATCAAATTTTGTTTTTATTAGATGGCTTTTGCAATTTTCACATTTAAAGATAAAATTCCTTTATTCTGTCTCTTAAGAAATCTAGAAATGATTGTTCTCTTAAAGCTTAGGATACATAGCAATGTAATATGTCACAAAAGGGAAGGAATTCAGCATTTAACTGTACATGGGAAGAAGGCAGTGAAATTTAGGTCCTTCAAAGACAATTTGTATGTTTGGCCGAAAAGCAATGATATTCCCAAGAATTCGCTGCGAAGGAGATGCTGGAAATCTGAAGCAAAAACAGAAAATATAAGTACTCAGCAGGTCATGCAGGATTCGTAGAAAGAAGTAGGCAAAATTTGAGGTTGTTCACTTTTGAGGTCAGAACAGGAAAAGTGAAAAGAAAATGGTGTTTTAAAGTTGCTGGGGGAGGGTGATGAGAACAAAAAGAATGTCTGTGTAAAGGTGCACACCAAAGTTATCATGGTAATGATTACTTCAAATACTGGCAGCTGGAGATGGAGGAGAAATGAAGCGGAGGAACAAACTGAAATAACTAGTAAAACAGATTTTAGAAGCAAATGTATAATGTAATGTTCAGCAGTACTAAGTGTGGCCCACATTTAGGAGTTCAGATTATTCATTGAAGTTTATATATAAACAGAAGTTACAACTTTGTGATCACATGTTTGTTTGTTTTTTATTTATCTTTTTATTTAATAAAAAAGTGTATATTTCCCCCCTCAATTAGTGAGTCCCTCAGGGTTGAGGAGAACTTGCTTCCACTTCAGTTTTGTTGGTTCTCAAATGACTGATGAGGCCAACATGTGACCGTAGATGTTATCAAAGGTGGGGACATCGTGCTTGACAGGGCTAGTGGATACTTGACTGGGTTGTGTCATCCTTGAGCTCAGCTGCTTTCTGCTGCCACTAAATGGACTTGAAATTCTAATCTCGTCTACCCTGAATGTTCCTCCATTTGGACAGGTCATGAGCCAGTAGAGAGACTTTGAATAAAATCCTGTACAGTCTTGACAGAGCAAGGTCATGGTTTGATTGCCACGGGGTCCAGGACCTTGGAGACCATGCGTATGTTGGCACACTTGTAAGTGTCTATACACATGCTCTCAGGCATGCACACACACAGGTGCATGCAATCACCTGCGCATGTTTACTATGTGCTGCTGAGAGCGGAAGCAGGAATGTGGCTGGGATTGGGAATGCTGCCAGGTACAGGGCCTGGTAGGTTGCTGGTTGTAATTTCAGCGTGTGCCCACTGATCCAAGGCTGTGGGCCACTTTGATACTGAGAAATCCCCAGGGCCATAGCTGCTATGAACCGGTCCTGCTGAGCCGGATGGCCACAACGCATAGATCAACTTGCACTTTACCCTGTCTAAAAACTGTTACAATTGTTTCGTTTCGTTGGGTTGCTGTTAATTACTTAAATTATTGCATCGTATGGGAGGCGCATTCCCAATCTCGTTGTACCCCTGGGTACAATGACAATAAAGATATATTGTATTGTATTGTATTGTACATTCCCACTAACATGTGAGTATTGGCGTCTATGTGTAAGAGGCTAATCTGCACTAATTGTGGACCTGAATGCTCCAGAATACAGAACAGAATGCCTTTATTGTCATTCGATACCGAACGAAATTCATTTGCCAGCAGTCACAGAGCAAAAAAAAGGAACACAAGACACACAACCCCAACACAAACATCCATCACAGTGACTCCAAACACCCCTTCACTGTGATGGAAGGCAAAAAAACTTCCTCTCTCTTCCCCCATGCCCCTCCCACGGACAGACAGCTCGACCCCTACCGAGGCGACCGACCCGCACAGCCCCCGCAAGGAGATGGAAGGTCCCGCGGCCGAGCCGCACCGGGCGCTGGAAAGTCCCGCGGCCGTACCGGGCGAAGGAAGGCCCCGCGGCCAAGCCGTACCGGGCGATGGAAGGCCTCGTGGCCGAGCCGCACCGGGCGATGGCAAGTCCTGCGGCCGAGCCGCACCAGCGATGGTAAGTCCCGAGCCGCGCCGGCGATGGTAAGTCCCGCGGCTGAGCCGCACCGGCGATGGAAAGTCCCACGGCCGCGCCGTGCTGGAAAGTCCTACGGCCCTACCGGGCGATGGAAAATCCTGTGGCCGAGCCGCGCCAGGCGATGGAAGGCCCTGTGGCCGAGCCGCACTGGGCGCTGTTAAGTCCCGCGGCCGAGCCGCACCGGGCGATGGAAGGCCCCGCGGCTGAGCCTCGCCCCGAGGAAGAGACCTTAAAAAAAAAGATTTCCCCCACCCCACCACCCCCCACATCCCCCACACATACACAGCCAAAAACAAACCACCCCAACACCAACACGCAAACAAAAAAGGAAAAAGGACAAACAGACTGCCAGCGAGCGGCAGCCATTAGGCGCCGCCACACGTGACACTAAGTCCACTAAGTCCACATGGTAGCTGGTATGCATTGGCCTTATCTTATTCCTTGAAAGTGGCATTACAGGTAGATAGGGTGGTCAAAAAGGCTTTTGGCACATTTGCCTTCGTTGGTCAGAGTATTTAGTATAGAAGTGGGAGGTCATGTTGCAGTAATACAAGACATTGGTGAGGCCACATTTCGAGTATTGTGTTCAGTTTTGGTGTACAAAATCATGAGAGGAATAGATTAGGTAAACACAGAGTCTTTTTCCCAGAGTAGGGGAATTGAAAACCTGAGGACATAGGTTTCAGGTGAGGGGGAAAAGATTTAATAGGAACCTGAGGGGTAACGTTTTTACACAAAGGGTGGTGGGTATGGAACGAGCTACCGGAGCAGGTAGTTGAGGCAGATACTATCACAATGTTTAAGAAACATTTAGATCGGTACATGGATAGGATAGGTTTAGAGGGATATGAGCCAAATGCAGGCAGTTGGGACTAGTGTAGATGGGACATGTTGGTCGGCATAGGCAAGTTGGGCCGAAGTGGCCTGTTTCTACGCTGTATGACACTGAAATTCCAGTCCAGCCAACTCCTACTCCTTAAAGGAGCATGTTAAATAATTTTATGCTGCCCAAAATCACAACTTTACATTTATGTTAAGAGATACAAATACATTTTCCATTAAAAATTTTTTTTTAATTATTTCTTCTTCCAAACTAAACCTGCAGGCTGTATAATAACTCAATATTTTTTGCATGTCTAAGCATTGCTTTATCTCTGCCACACAAAGCATAGTGTTGATACAAGGTTACATTTCAAATGTTACCTGGTCAAAGCTTTGAAAATTAATTCCATGGATCTTCAAATAGTTTGTTTTTTACATTAACTTTAAAAATTTCAAATTCTTTTTACTCAGATAAAGATTCTTTTCATCAGAGAAACTGTACTGAAGTTCATAGTTTATTTAAGTGTAAGAAAATAACTGCAGATGCTGGTACAAATCGAAGGTATTTATTTCTCAAAATGCTGGAGTAACTCAGCAGGTCAGGCAGCATCTCAGGAGAGAAGGAATGGGTGACGTTTCGGATCGAGCCGCTTCTTCATTCTCTCCGGAGATGCTGCCTGACCTGCTGAGTTACTCCAGCATTTTGATAAATAAATACCTTCGTTTTGTACCAGCATCTGCAGTTATTTTCATAGTTTATTTGATCAGATTTTAAGCAGAACAATAATTGACTCTCTCTACCAGAAGAAATCTAAGCAGCAGGTGCTAACACACAGATTCTCTGGGATAAAAATTGATTGTGGCCTTTTTTATGGGTATCTGTCTGCCAGAGCACTAATATATACCTCCAAATTCAAAAGCACAAAGCCTCCCTGAAATTGAGTTCCAGGGCTACTTTGTTTAGTTTAGAGGTATCACAAAATGCTGGAGTAATTCAACAGGTCATGCAGCAACTAGGAGATACTTTAGTTTAGAGATACCGCGTGGAAACAGGCCGCACTCTGGACACCGAGTCCGCACCAACCAGCAATCCCGTACATTAACACTACCCTGCACCAACTGGGGACAATTTTACATTTACACCAAGCCAAGCCAATTAACACTGTGGTGGTGGGCCGGTTCTCCAACAACGATGAGAAGGCCTACCGGGAGGAGGTGGCTGATCTGGCACTCCGGTTGTCATGAAATGCTTTGAGAGGCTTGTCAAGAAGCACATCTGCGCCCTCCTTCCTCGCACCATGGACCCACTACAGTTCGCATACCATCCGAACAGGTCCACGGATGATGCGGTCTCCCAGGTTCTACACACCGCTCTCTCTCATCTGGACAACCAGGGGGGCTATGTGAGGATGCTGTTCATTGACTTTAGTTCAGCATTCAACACAATAGTCCCCAGCAGACTGGTTGAGAAGCTGCTGGAACTGGGGCTTAGCACCCCTCTGTGTGCCTGGGTCCTGGACTTTCTCACCGCCAGGCCCCAAGTGGTCAGGATGGGGGAACACACATCTAGCTCCCTCACCCTGAACATAGGATCCCCCCAGGGCTGCGTCCTTAGCCCCCTACTGTACTCCCTGTACACACATGACTGTAGGGCCAGGTTCAGCTCAAACTCCATCATCAAGTTTGCTGATGACACTGTGGTGGTGGGCCGGATCTCCAACAACGATGAGAAGGCCTACCGGGAGGAGGTGGCTGCTGATCTGGCACTCTGGTGTCAGGACAATAGCCTCCTCTTGAATGTCACTAAAACGAAGGAGCTGATTGTGGACTTCAGAAGGGCTAAACATCCAAGGACGTACACGCACTGGAGATAAATGGGTCTACTGTGGATAGGGTGAGCAGTTTTAAATACTTGGGAGTCCGCTTCACAGAGGATCTGACGTGGGCAACGCACATTGCCGCACTGGTGGGTAAGGCAAAGCAGCGCCTTTACCACCTTAGACAACTGAGGAAATTCAGAGTGTCTCTGAGGATCCTTCATTGCTTCTACTCTGGGGCTGTAGAGAGCATCCTGTCCGGCAACATTACAGTCTGGTTTGGGAACAGCTCTGCCCAGGACAGGATGGCCCTGCAGAGAGTAGTGCGTTTGGCAGAACGCACCATGGGAACTACACTCATCCCCCTGCAGGACCTATACATCAGGAGGTGCAGATCCAGAGCAAGCAAGATCATGAGGGACCCCTGCCACCCCAGTAACGGACTGTTCCAGATGCCACGATCAGGCAAACGCCTCCGCTGTCACGCTGTGAAAACGGAGAGGATGAGACGGAGTTTCTTCCCACAGGCCATCAGGACTGTCAACTTCTATAACCCCAGAGACTAAATTTTTGTCTACACTATAGTAATTTATTAACTCTATTTATATGCTGTAACTGTAATTCTTTTTTGTGCACAATCCGCAGGCAGTGCCACTTTCATTTCACTGCACATCGTGTATGTGTATGTGACAAATAAATTTGACTTGACTTGACTTGACTTGAAACCTTTACGTCTTTGGAGTGTGGGAGGAAACCGAAGATCGTGGAGAAAACCCACACAGGGAGAACGTACAAACTCCTTACAGACAAGCGCCCATAGTCAGGATCAAAACGGTGTCTCCGGGACTGTAAGCCAGCAGCTCTACCACTACGCCACCGTGCCGCCCTTTGCTCATGTTATATTGCCAAACTACCAGAGTTTGTTTCACTTGCCCATTGAAAGTGTGCCATTTTATGCCAGTAATAGCCCAGAGAAAAATACCAAGGGAAATGGAAATCTAGGATGCTTGAGTATTGTAGAGTTGGAGGAGTAATTTAGATCTTTCTTATTCTCCAACATATATGTCAGGAGAAGATTGCGTTTCATTGGTCGACAGCACTTGAACTATCTATAACTTGATTGGAGTCCACCAGTGGTAAATTAAATTGATTGGACATGATTTGGAAAGACACACACCTGTCTATATACGGTCCCACAGTTGACAGTGCATGTCAGAGCAAAAACCAAGCCATGAAGACGAAGGAATTGCCGGTAGACCTCCGAGACAGGATTGTGTTGAGACACAGATCCGGGGAAGGGATTAAACAATTTCTGCAGCATTGCAGGTCCCAAAGAGCATAGCGGCCTTCGTCATTCTTAAATGGAAGAACTTTGGAACCACCAGGACTCTTCATAGAGCTGAGCAATCGAGGGAGAAGGGCCTTGGTCAGAGAGGTGACCAAGAACCCGATGGTCACTCTGACAGAGCTCCAGATTTCCTCTGTGAAGATGGGAGAACCTTCCAGAAGGACAACTATATCTGCAGCAACTCCACCAATCAGGCCTTTATGGTAGCGTGGCCAGATGGAAGCCACTCCTTAGTAAAAGGCACATGACAGCCCGCTTGGAGTTTGCCTAAAGGACTCTCAGACCATGAGAAACACGATTGTGTGGTCTGATGAAACCAAGATTGAACTCTTTGGCCTGAATGCCAAGCGTCACGTCTGGAGGAAACCAGGCACCGCTCATCACCTGGCCAATACCACACCAACGGTGAAGCATGGTCATGGCAGCATCATGCTGTAGGGATGTTTTTCAGCGGCAGGGACTGGGGGATCAGTCAGGATTGAGGGAAAGATGAACGGAGGAAAGTACAGAGAGATCCTTGATGAAAACCTGCTCCAGGGGCGGAGGTTCACCTTCCAACAGGACAACGACCCTAAGCACACAGCCAAGACAACACAGGAGTGGCTTCGTGACAAGTCTGTGAATATGGCCCAGCCAGAGCTCGGACTTGAACCCGATCGAACATCTCTGGAGGGACCTGAAAATAGCTGCGCATCGACGCTCCCCATCCAACCTGACAGAGCTTGAGAGGATCTGCAGAGAAGAATGGGAGAAATTACCCAAATACAGGTGTGCCAAGCTTGTAGCGTCATACCCAAGAAGACTTGAGGCTGTACTCGCTGCCAAAGGTGCCTCAACAAACAACTGAGTAAAGGGTCTGAATATTTATGTAAACGTGATATTTCAGTTATTTCTTTTTAATTACTTTGAAAAAAATTCTAAACACCTGATTTCACTTTTTTATTATGGGGTATTGTGTGTGGATTGATGGTTAAAAAAATGAATTTAATCCATTTTAAAATAAGGTTGTAATGTAACAAAATGTGGAAAAAGTGAAGGGGTCTGAATACTTTCTGAATGCGCTGTATTCGGGCATGTTTCAGAAAATGATGTTGATCCCTCAAGGTTGAGTTTGCTAAGATTCCTTTTGTGGAAATTATATAAAACTCTCGTTTGTTTGTTCCTGAACTACAGCCAAAACGGTACACGATAGCGCAACAATTTTTGGCCCACCTTACTCACCGTCGTCCCTTTGGTGCTAATGGAAGAAGTTTCATTGAAATCAGTGTTATATTTTTTTAAGTTATTCACATTTTAAAGCTTAAATCTATCTTCTAGGGGGGGAGGGAGGGGAGTGGAGGGGGAGGAGGGAGGATAAGGGGGTTTGAGGGGGATGGAGTGAGGGGGGAGGAGGGCGGTGGGGGGAGGGGGGAGCAGGGAGGGAGGGGAGGAGAGGGTGCTGCACCAATGCAGGAGAGGTTTGGGCCCAATGGGTCCACTTGTTTCATGTACTCTATAAACACGGTTGAGTGGGACCACCGTAATGGGCCATCTTGGTCGTCCTTGGAAAGATGGGTGGAAGAGCTGGTTTCTGCCCTGTATGACATTATATGTAAATTAGTTTAGACAAAACTACTGTCTTTTCTAAGTGTACGCGTTCCCCAAGTTCCATCAGTGAATTGGACTATGTCTTCCCATGTGCTGCACATCTTATAAAGTTATCCTGTTTGTCTTTTTATTGGAGGGTCTCAAGATTATTTTCATGTATTCTTAACCTTTTCTATTTCTTAAAAATGAACTTCAAAGGAGTTAATGGAAATAAAAATTGGTGCTATTCTGTAAAGTTAATCAAAGAAAAGCTAAAGACCATGGACTTCCTATTTTATCCACATTGCCACTGGAGGGCTGATATTGCTTTTATAATATCCATTAAATACCAAATTATGTGAATGAGCTAAAACAATCTGTACAAACCACAATGTACTTTGCATATTTAACAGATTCTAAACAGTGTCTGTGCAGGCTAAATTAAATCACATAATTTATTGAATTACATTAACATCATTCAGTTGACACTAAGTTGCATCCTATCTTTCAGTTTCTCAGTTATCTTTGGAATAAATATAGGCAAATGTGTTTATTAAATGCCATTTCATTAATGCCATTGTGTTTATTAAATGCCATTAAGATTACAGTGGAGATCCTAATTCGTGTTTCAAAGTAAATATATAAAACAAATTTGTATGTAATTTTATACTGCAGTTGCTATGCTTACCTATTGAAATTTAGGAAAATGATAGACATTTTAAAAAGCAGCATTTGAGGTTGAGTTGAGTTTAGTTTATTGTCACGTGTACCGAGGTACAGTGAAAAGCATTTGTTGTGTGCTCACCAGTCAGCGGAAAGACAATACACGATTACAATCAAGCCATTCACAGTGTACTGATACATAATAAAAGGAATAACATGAATAGCGTTTAATGCAAGATAAAGCCAGTAAAGTCAGATCAAAGATAGTCCGAGGGTCTCCAATGAGTTAGATAGTAATTCAGGACTGCTCTCTAGTGGTCGTAGTTGCATGATAACAGCTTGGAAGAAACTGTCCCTGAATCTGGAGGTGTGCGTTTTCACACTTCTATACCTTTTGCCCGATGGGAGGGGGGAGAAGAGGGAGAGGCCAGGGTGCGATTTGCCCTTGATTATGCTGCTGGCCTTGCCGAGGCAGCTTGAGGTATATCTGGAGTCAATGGAAGGGAGGTTGGTTTGTATAATAGTCTGGGCTGGGTCCACAATTCTCTGCAATTTCTTGCTGTCTTGGATGGAGCTGTTCCCAAACCAAGCTGTGATGCATCCCGATAAAATGCTTTCCAACGGCTCATCTGTAGAAACTGGTGAGAGTTGTTGGGGGCATGCCGAACTTCCTAATCATTCTCAGAAAGTAGAATCGTTGGTGTGCCTTCTTGGCCATTGCTTCAATACGGGTGGTCCAGGAGAAGCTGTTGGTGATAACGGGGTGTGTGCACCGCTTCGCTTCCTGAAGTTGAACATTATTTCCTTTGTCTTGCTGACATTGAGAGAAAGGTTGTTTTCTCTACACCAGGTCACGAGGTTCACAATCTCATTTTGAACATGTTTTCAAATATTCCAACAGAGCATCAATATGATTTTAAACCTCATAACTAAAACTACCCAAAACTTACTGACCTGATGTTTTCATTGCAATTTGTGTCAGCAAAACACTGAATGAGCTTGGTAAAATGTTAAAGATATGTAAAATGGAAGTATAAAGATACGTATTCTGAGGTCCTAGTTTCGTACAGGAAATGTAGTTGCCTACATTTGTCAGGGGCAGTAAAAACCTTTTTAAAAAGGTACCATAGAGTAACCACAGACAACAGGGTAGTGGGTTTAGGAGCGACTTCAAAACGTTAAATTGAACACGAGTCTTTTTAGTAATTTAAGCGAAAAGCTGCCTACACTAAAATTCCAAAGCAAAAGTAGAAAATGATGGAAATGCGCAGCAGGTCAGGCAGCATCTATGAGAGAGACACAATCAACCTTTCATTGACCCTCCATGAGAATAGGTAAATGAACAATTAAAAAAACAAAAAATACGCATTAATAAAAACAACCTACTTTTTTGTTTATGATTCAATTTGAATATTATTTTTAAATTATAAAGAAAAAAAATACAAATAAGAATCACTTTCATATACAGTCTAAAATTCAGCATTGTAATATATTTATATATCATCCAAAATTATTCCAGTTTCAGTTAGGAGTCTGTTTCATATTTTGTTTCTAAACTAACTTGCACAGTTCACATTCATTTTCTCCTGACAGTGGTATATTCTACTCATTATTCTATGCTATTAAATTAAACATTTACCAATATAACCTAAGGTGAAGAGCTGCAGGCAATATTTGCTGCCTGTCAAAATATTCAAGTGAATTGAAATAAGCATTTCCAGTAGCATCAAACTTCCTGTTTAGCAGACATCCTCCTGGGCAAGGGGAGAAAAAGCTCAATTAATTGAAGTCTGCAGACGTGGATTTAAAATAAAGAATTAAATTGGCATGCAGAAAGGTGTTCTCTCTTGACTAAGCACACTGAATAGATGCAATGCGTGGTATTTTTTGAACCACAAGGCTTAGAAAATTCCAACCTTAATCCATACTGAACTAACTGATTAAACTGAGGTAGTCACAGGTTCTCACTGACCTTAGCAAGAAAATGATCAGTCTACAATATGTTTCCAGTTCTGATTGCTGATCACTTAACATTTGAGGTGTGCTGGTTCTTGAAAAAGAAAACATGGTCTGAGTAATTGATATCACCCAGAAAATTCATTAACATTACAGTGCAATATGTTTAGTGCCTTTATAACTTCTATCTTTGATTTGAACTGAATGTTACTTGGTTGAAATGAATCCCTTCAGCCTGGTGTATTCACCTTGCACCTATTCTTCATTGTCTTGCCCCTATTTCATTTCTTTCCTGGCCATTTTAAATTGAATTTAACTGACTTTTCACCTTATCTTAACTAGATGACCCTTTATCACCCTTTGCAAGATGCATTCCAATAAATAGCGTGCTTCACTGAACTATGAAGATGAGGCCAATCCTTCTGACGTTTAGTTTTTCTAGTCTTTGGCCTAGTAGTTTCATCACTTTGTTTCTTAGAATTCCAAGTAAGTTTCTGGCACAGCTACAAGGTTTGGTTTTCTTTGCATTTGTCCCTTATATTTCGAGATATTTACCTGTTTTTCTCTGAATGGGAACAAAATACCAGTGGCATTTATGAAACCCCTACATGCTTGAGGTCCATATCGTTTCTACACATTTTTCCAAATTCAGTGGAAGGATGAGTGAACCAATGTTGGTGCCTTTCCCAGGCACACCCCTCCCCCTCACCACATACAGTCTGAAGAAGGTTCCCAACCAGAACATCACCTATCGATGTTCTCCAGAGATGCTACCTGATCTGTTGAGTTACTTCAGGACTTTATGTATTTTTTGTAAACCAGCATCTGCAGTTCCTTGTTTTTATGTTCCACTCCAAGCTCTGTCAAGGGGGGAAATGCCAGGTGTACAGAGGATAAGATTTAAAGATGTGCTCCAACCGTCCTTGAAGAAATTGAACATTCCCACTGATTCCTGGAAACCTCTGGCTCATAAACAGTCAAAGCGGTATGAAAGCTTGGAAGCCAAGAGTAGGGAGCACGAGCACATAGGGTCGCACGCGCAGCAGAAGGAGAACTGACAACCCACCCACTGTATCAGCCAGCATCTGCTCCATGTAAGGAAGAGTCAGCAGTAGCTTCATTGGTCTCCATTAACCACCTCGGAACCCACTAAACTGAATGGTAGTATGTCAGCCTCAATCCCAAGCAACTGCTGAAGTGGAACAATAATTGAATAGCATGAAATCAAAATTCAAGGCTTTTTGTTGCATTGTTATCCTGCTCTTTCAGTCGTCTACCCATTTGTTTGTCCTCGCCTTCATTTGACAGTGGCTTCACCTTGATGTCAACAATGACTCCAGAAAATCTTGGCTGATCCTGCAGTGTGATATTGAGGATGCACAATACTGCTAGAGGAGCTATTTTTCAGATGAATCATTAAACTAAGGCCAAGCCAGATCTTTCAGGTACTTTGGCACTATTTTGCTCAAGAGCATCCATGTGATCATGCCAGGTTTAAATAGATGCTGGCTTGTGGCCATAAGTCTAGTACCGTTACTATAGAACAGAAGATACTGCGGCTGGCTTGAGCCAACCCCAGTTCTGAACATCGGGACCTTCGTAAGGAAAGATAAATGCAAACACTAGCATTGGGTGGAGAACTGCCCCCATTGTGAGTCTGTAAAGTTGAATCAACGTATGAAAGCTTATGACAAGCTGATCATGAAAATTGTCTTAACGTGAGAAATTGTATCCAATCAACGATACTTTTATTGTGACATGTTGAAGGCCATAAATTTATTGCAAGAAAGTTTGACGTAGGAAAATAATTTAAGCACAAATCTACATTATTATCATTCTAGACATCTATCCACGAAGGATTCATTTTTTATTTGTTTAATATACTAAATCAAAGATTGGAAAAAAATTGTTTTGCAATTCAAATTGTAAAACATTGGAGATATGCTTTTGAATTAAATAATTGCTATTTTGATGTGTATATTTAAAGGTATTAGAATTGAAATTTGAGGCTATTTAATTTTTCTGTTTATAATTAGCTCAGTCAGGACCACAGATAATGTAACATCGCTCCCCACGTGCATTACTTGTTGGCACTGGCCATTATAAAACTTGCATGAGATGACGAGTTTTTACATTTTAAATGTCAATGTATTTGCAAAGATGAGTGTTTCTCATTCAAGCCTACATATTATAATATCTAGTATGATCACGGAGTGATTATCCCCATGTCCATGTTTTGGTTTTGCTGAGGAAATCTATTTGGAGATGCTGTTTGGCCTGTTGAGTTCCTCCAGCAATTTGTGTCTTTTTTGTAAACCAGCATCTACAGTTCCTTGTGTTTACATTTAGAGAGTGTGGGGTTTTTTTGCCAAGCAAGGGCAAACTGTACCACATTGTTAATAGTGCACTAATTGAGAAAGTTATGGAACAATAGGTGGAGAGTGGGATCAGTTCACATAGAAGTGTGAAAATTCATACATCCAGATTCGGGGACAGTTTCTTCCCAGCTGTGATGAGGCAAATGAATCATCTCGTCACCAGCTTGAGGGTGGTCCTGCCCTACCACCTCATTGGAGACCCTCAGACTATCTTTAATCGGACTCTACTGAACTTTATCTTGCAGTAAACATTATTCCCTTTATTCTGTATTGTACACTGTGGACGGCTTGATTGTAATCATGTATAATCTTTCCACTGACTGAATATCACGCAACAAGAAAGCTTTTTACTGTACTTTTGACCTCAAGATCCCTCTGTACATCAATGTTGTTAAGGGTCATGCTATTAATTGTATATTTTCCCCTTATGCAACACCTCTCACTTGCAACATCTCTCACTTGCTCGAGTTAAACTCCATCTGGCATTTCCCTGTCCATTTCTGTAGCTAATCCATATCCCACTGTATACTTTGACAGCCTCACAGTCCTCTACCCCAGTAATCTCGGCGTCATCTGCATACTTATTAACCAACCCGCCTATGTTTATGTCCAAGTCATTTCTTCTCTTAGCACTGCCCACAGCTAGATGACTGGCACTTGCAGGAACTCCAACAGGCTAAAAGGGGGATATGGAACCTGAGTGCGAACTGGTGACCTCAGAAAACAATGGGGAACTAAAGTTGAAGGCAGAGCAGGTGCTGCTGAAGGTAAACCAGACCCACCTGTTTGGTCCTCATCTTCCACCTTGGCTGTTTTCCTAGCACGGGTGTATAAAATTATGAGGCAAATAGTTAGTGAACGTGTATAAAAACATGAATGGGATACATGGGGTAAATGCACAGAATCTTTTACCCAGGGTAGGGAATCAAAAACAAGAGGACATATGTTTAAGGTGAGAGGGGCAAGATTTAATATGATCCCAAGGGACAGCTTTTTCACTCAGAGGATGGTGGGTGTAAGGAATGAGCTGCAAGAGGAGGTAGTTGAGGCAGGTACTATAACAGCATTTAAAATACACAGGCCGGTATATAGATAAAGGTTTAGAGGGATATGGGCCAAACGCTGGCAGATGGGACTAGCTTAAGATGGGGCATCTTGATCAGCATAGATGAGTTGGGCTGAAAGGCCTGTTTCCATGCTGTTTGACACTAATATGTTTGTCCTGTTTCCATGCTGTATGACTCTAATATGTTTGTCCTAACTGATCTGATTTGGTCCCGTCCTAGCACTTTCTGTTGATGGGTATAGTCCGCAATAGAGATTGATTTCCTTATCATAGACCATACTACAGATCTCACCTAATGTTCCCGGTTTTGTGCCCAATAAGGCATTGCTCCTGGTGTACAGGATTTAAATTGTCATAGAAATAAAAAAAATTACACATGCAGAAAATCGAAAATAAAGGCAGAACATTTGTAAGAAACAGTTAACATTTCAGGTTGAAGACAAAGTCATGCTTGCAGGTATCTCACCCCATAGAGAGCAAATTGTTGCTGTATTAATATCTGTCACAACACATTGAGCATTGGGACAAGAGGATGGAAGAAATTGGGTGTAAAGGGTTTATTTGGCAGAAGAAAAAATAAATTAAGGAATTATTTTCTTTGAATTTCCACATACAAGAGAGATACTTGGACAAGGTAGTGGTGAACCTCCTGCATCAATATGTCAAACTATGGATATATTATGGGCTTGAAATTATTTTACAACCTTGTTTAATTGTGTTGAAGCAATGTTGTGAGTAACCTGTAATAATGTCTGTAAAAGTTGCACTAATATTGGGATCTTCAATTGCAAGAGTTGCAGGACAGTGCTGTCTGGTTTGCCTGGTTCTCACCGCTACTAACAGGTGTAATCTCTTCAACTAACCTTTAAAAGATGCATGCTTCCTGCTCCAAGGGAAAATAGAACTAATGAATAACTGCTGCCTTATAGTGGGGAGGTGGGTAGTTGGGAGAGATATTTGTGGGGTGGTAGCAGATTTCTTCCAGGACATCAGATGAATAAAAGGCAGGTTAGTGAAGAACTGAGCTTGCAACCTTTGTGCATAGCAGTCTTGCAGAGCCTCTGGGACTTGTAATTAAGCATTCCTGATGGGAAATTGTTAGCAAAGGCTTGAAGATTAAATGCAATCTATGTACACCTACCCGTCACAGGCAAGTGCCCGTTTAGTTTAGAGGTTTGGTCAACAACTCCCATCACTTTATCTGGGGTCTGATTGGTGCCAGGAAAATATCATGAGGGTAAATAACAGATGCTGCCAAAACGTTGATAATTAGATCCTGGTGTGTCCAGAAATGTGAGTAAAAATTACAGATTATGCCAATATTCGATTGCCTCGCACTCTTTATTTTTACAGTTGTACAATTCAATTTCTAACACTGTATAATTAAAGTGATAATGAACCTGAACAAAGGCGTGTGCCAACTTCAAAAAAGGGAGCATTTGGGATTTTTTTTAATGTTCATTGCCATTGAATTGTTCTTTTCAAAGGCTTGACCAGCCATTTCCCAGTAAACTTAAAAGCACTTTTATTGAAGTTCTGTGGGGAGTTGTTTCAATGCAGATGCTGCAAAAGAAATGAACAAACATGGCTTCATGTTTACCGAGCAATTATATAAAACTACTTTCATGAATTTTGTAGTATTGCACCATCATAAGTGGCCTGCAGCAATAAGTATACAACATAAATCTTAAACCTATCAACAAAAGCTCACTTCAGTTATGCTTAGCTCTCTGTTCTATTGTTTGGTTCTCTCAACAGGCACAGTTGTGTTTTGATGTATTTTAGCTCAGTCCGACAAGGCCGGAGACATGTCCTTCATCCTAACTTGTCCACTCCGGCCATGTTGCCTACCTGAGCTAGTCCCGTTTGCCTGTGTTTGTCCATGCCCCTCTAAACTTTTCCTATCCATATATTCGTCTAAATGTCTTTTAAACGTTGCACGTGCATCTACCTCTTCCTCTGGCAATTTGTTGCATGTACCCACCATCACTTGTGCGGAAAAACTTGCCCTTCAGGTCCCCTTTAAATTTTTCCCATCTCACCTAAGGTCTATGCCCCCTACTTTTTGGCTCTCCTAACCTGGAAAAAAGACTGACCATTCACCTTAGCTATGCCTCTCATGATTTTATATACCTCTATAAAGTCACTCCTCAGGCTCCTAACCTCAATGAAACAAAGCCCCAACCTATCCAACTTCTTTCTATAACTCAAGTCCTGTAATCCCAGTAACATTTTTGTGATCTTTTCTACACCATGTCCAGTCAAATAACATCCTTCCTGTAGCTAGGCTATCAGAACAGCACATAATACTCCGTGTAGTCTCACTAACGTCTTGTGTAGTCGTAACATGGTGAAACAACTCTTGTATTCTGTGCCCAGACTGAAGAACACAAGCATGCCACATACCATCTTCACCACCCTGTCTGCCTGAGCCACCATTTTCAGAAAACTATATATCTGTACCCTAGATTGGTCTGTTCTACAACACTCTCCAGAGCTCCACCATTTGCTGTGTATGTCTTACTCTTGTTTAACTTCCCAAAATGTATCACACTGCTCATGGGAGTTAAATTCCATCTGTTATTCTTTGACTTTCTTTCCCAGTTGATTTAGATCCTGTTGTAATCTTACATAACCTCATACCAACATTTATAAATATGTGTTTCCGATTTTCTTCCAAGGTTGTTTCTCTAATTTTCACTTCCTCTATTTTCAACATCAGGTTTTTACTTGATATTTCACGAGGGGCAGGGAGGCATGCAAGGAATGGTATTAAAATTGGTAAACACATCTTTCCCTTCATAGCATTGTCTTGCCTGTCCCATTTGTGACCTGTCCCCACTTCCCGCCTAATCTGTCAGTTTGTTGGTTGGTGGCAAGATTGGGAAAAGGGAAAATTAGAATGTGCTATTACTGTTGAATGCATTAGGATCTCCATGTCTCCAGTTTTTACTGTACATCAAAACTTTCTACCAGGAAGTTCATAAGTTCATATCAATAGAAGCATCGAGGAAATTGAATTATTTCAATGGCTTCATTCAATTGTGGTGCAATGGACTGTAACTTGTCTCTGAGCCTACAGCTTGTGAGTTAAAATCCCATTCCAAAAAATTGAACGTAAAAATCTTGACTAATGTTCCAGTGAAATGTTAAGCTACACATTTTAAAAGTACGAGTGAACAAAAGAAATAGAAGCAGGAATAAGGTATTCAGCTCCTTCTTCTCACTTTATCATTCGTTAAATCATAGCTAATCTAAATCACACCACCACATTCCTGCACTAACCTCATATCCCTTGATTCCTTTAATATCCAAAAATACATCAATCTCTGTCTTGGATCTACCCAGCCACCGAGCTGCCACAGTACTTTGAAAAATAATTCCAAGCTTTCAGAAAGCCTTCGACAAGGTCCCACATAGGAGATTAGTGGGCAAAATTAGGGCACATGGTATTGGGGGTAGGGTACTGACATGGATAGAAAATTGGTTGACAGACAGAAAGCAAAGAGTGGGGATAAATGGGGCCCTTTCGGAATGGCAGGCAGTGACCAGTGGGGTACCGCAAGGTTCGGTGCCCCAGCTATTTACAATATACATTAATGACTTAGACGAAGGGATTAAAAGTACCATTAGCAAATTTGCAGATGATACTAAGCTGGGGGTAGTGTGAATTGTGAGGAAGATGCAATAAGGCTGCAGGGTGACTTGGACAGGTTGTGTGAGTGGGCGGATACATGGCAGATGCAGTTTAATGTAGATAAGTGTGAGGTTATTCACTTTGGAAGTAAGAATAGAAAGGCAGATTATTATATGAATGGTGTCAAGTTAGGAGGAGGGGGAGTTCAACGAGATCTGGGTGTCCTAGTGCATCAGTCAATGAAAGGAAGCATGCAGGTACAGCAGGCAGTGAAGAAAGGCAATGGAATGTTGGCCTTCATAACAAGAGGAGTTGAGTATAGGAGCAAAGAGGTCCTTCTACAGTTGTACCGGGCCCTGGTGAGACCGCACCTGGAGTACTGTGTGCAGTTTTGGTCTCCAAATTTGAGGAAGGATATTCTTGCTATGGAGGGCGTGCAGCGTAGGTTCACTAGGTTAATTCCCGGAATGGCGGGACTGTCGTATGTTGAAATGCTGGAGCGATTGGGCTTGTATACACTGGAATTTAGAAGGATGAGGGGGGATCTTATTGAAACATATAAGAAAATTAGGGGATTGGACACATTAGAGGCAGGAAACATGTTCCCAATGTTGGGGGAGTCCAGAACAAGGGGCCACAGTTTAAGAATAAGGGGTAGGCCATTTAGAACGGAGATGAGGAAGAACTTTTTCAGTCGGAGAGTGGTGAAGGTGTGGAATTCTCTGCCTCAGAAGGCAGTGGAGGCCAGTTCGTTGGATGCTTTCAAGAGAGAGCTGGATAGAGCTCTTAAGGATAGCGGAGTGAGGGGGTATGGGGAGAAGGCAGGAACGGGGTACTGATTGAGAGTGATCAGCCATGATCGCATTGAATGGCGGTGCTGGCTCGAAGGGCTGAATGGCCTACTCCTGCACCTATTGTCTATTGTCTATTGTCTATTGCCACTGTTTAGGTGAAAACACTCCATCTCCCTCATCTTGCAATAGTGACTCATAGTTCAAAATGCTTCTGCCACGAGAAACATCTTCCATGCGTCTACCCTATAAAACCTATCAGAATTTTGCATGTTTCAGTGAGATCACCTCTCAAGAACTCAAGAGCATAGTCCCAGTAAAACAAATTTGATGGAAATATTCTGCAGATTAGCTAGTAAGGACAGAGAGAACCTGAATTCTAAGGAAAAGTTTCTTTCTGGGTTTTAGCTCTTAAATCTTTGTGTCTACAGCAGTTCAATGCTGAGAAGGAAACAGAAGTTTCAAAGAATGACTTGTGAATGCTTCATGCCTGGTGACAGAAAACAGCTCTTTTGTTAAATTGCTAAATGTCCCGGGGTGAATTTCATCGAAGCTTGACTGGCATACAAATTGTTCATGAACATGCCCTTTTTACCCTGGACATAGAAGAATATTTCTTTCATGGCCATTGAAGAATTCCTCTCAATGCAATTCATTTGGGAAGCCTTAACCAGATTTCTAACAAAACACCTCATTTTATACTAATTGACAGTTTAAAATGAAAGATAATCCTTTTATATTTGAGTTATTATGTTGATTTGCTCACCACCGCAGCAATCCTGTCTCGCACTGGGGCCGCCTCTCCCACCTCTCATAGCACCTCTGCCATCACCAGCCCGTCTGCTCCCAGGCCGTACCTGCCGCTGTCGCCACTGGCACCACCCCGGCTGCTCCTGCCGCCACCGCTATTGCCACCACCACCAACCTTTACCATGTATTCCAAAGGTGCACGACCAATGATTCCACTGATCCTTGCTTCTCCCCCGACCGCCAGCAAGCCAGGGCTGTCAACTCACCTGGCCCAGGCCCAGTTCCAGACCAAGAATTTGAACAAGGGTACCGACCCAAAATATCACCTGTCCATGTTCTCCAGAGATGCTTCCTGACCTGCTCAGTTACTCTAGCACTTTGTGTCTTTTTGTGTATTAACCAGCAACTGCAGTCATTTGTTTCCACTACTTATACATGTTGAAGTTTATCAAGTGAAATTTTTATATGTTATGCTGACAATGCTTGTTTAGTCAGATCAAATATGAGTGGTCACGTGTGTGACCAGTCATGTTTGACCTCTGACCCTAAACAAACATTGTCAGCATAACATATAAAAATTTCACTTGATAAACTTCGTCATATGTACAGTACAAAACAATATACCTGTAATGCTTTCAGCATTAGAAGAGATGTATTCCACAATTTTTCACATTTTGTGGTCACACACGTGACTAAGAATGGCCCATTAGGGTTTGCAGTACTGGAGGAGATATACCATGAATTATTTTATTTTTTTAAATCTGCTCTATTTTTATTGGTACTTTTTCCTTTAATTCTATGGAATATTGGTTGGTCACCATTTTATTTAAGGATGACTATGAACGTTGACTAGATCATTAACCTTGGGAGGCCCATAAAAAAACAACCACCTTCTGCCTCAGCATTCACGGAATTTTTCTGCAAGCTATCAAAATTGTACCATTACCTGGGTTGAGATAAGCAAAGGGTGAAACCAAGATCAATCTTTGTCTATTAACCTATTTGAACATCGGACGTCTTTTGGAATATCAAGTTAGTTACTATTTTATTGATTTTTTTAAATCAATTATTATATATTTATGTGTATTATGTTTACTGCCCTCTGATGTTGTTGTAAGTCAGAATTTCATTGTTCTATCATCAGTATATTTGACAATTAAACATTATTATTTCTTGTCTTAGTTAACACAAAAATGAGCTCATCTACTCCATTCACTACATTAACTATCCAGCTATAGAGGGAAGCCAGTTTCTGCTGTTCCAATATTTTACTGGATTTGTGGATCTGAGCAAATCCTTTCATATTTTATCTCCATATCAGCAGGTTTTGGCCAAGTTGAGAGTTTGGCTTGTGATGCCATATTCTGTCTTCCTGGACAGGGGAGATTGATGGCCTGCCAGAATTACTGTTGACGATCCCTGATGCTATGGTTGATTGTAAAATATCCAGATTCAACCCATTAATATTTACACTTTGGTAAGAAGGAACTGCAGATGCCGGTTTACACCGAATATAGACTCAAAATGTTGGAGTAACTCAGCGGGACAGGCAGCATCTCTGGAGAGAAGGAATGGGTGACGTTTCGGGTCGAGACCCTATTTCAGCTTCAGCATTTTGAGTCTAACATTTACACTTTTGTCTCTCGAGTGAAGAATGTGCAATTAAGCTGATTATCAGAGGCATTCTCAGCCATGGGTATGGTATACCCTTAAGTGATCAGATGACAAAAAGGAGAGAGAATAAAAGAAACCTTTAAAAAAAACATATGGATTGATGCATGTTTGACAGCCTAGTCAGGTACACAGTAGGCCCTGCAAACCAATAAAATATATTGTAATGTGATCAGTTTACTCAGTAAATTTGCAATTGAGGCTGCATTAAAACAGCTGAAAAAATGGAATAAGAATAATCATAGTCGAGTCCTTTTGGCCTATGTAGTATTTATACATTAGATCGAGGCCAAAACCAAGTTAATTGGATTCCATAGTAATTTTGTAGCACTTTTTGTCTCGTCTGTTCAGGACATTTACACAAGTATGAGATCATACTACTGATGGTTTGAATGCCGCAAAGCATCTACTGTAGAAAAATATGAAGAAATTGACTAAAAAGGGCAAGTAAATTTAAATTGCAAATCGGATAGGGCCTCTAAAAACTACTCTTCAGCTCTGTAAACAGGATTAAAGTCAATGACCTTTGGACAGTAATCAAAATTCACTCTCAAGTCTTATTAAATGCTAATTTTTTAAGAATTGGACCTGTGTCCGTTGCATTGGATTTTATACCAGATGATGTTTGTATGGGTTTCTAGCACATTTACATTCAATTTATCACTATTGCAAATCTGAAATGCATGGCAAATTGATTGTAAACAAAGTGCGACTTGTATTGACTTAGATGGGATCCATCAGCAAATGAGTTTGTTTCAATTCATGCCTCCTCTTCAGAGCAGAGAAAGATTTTTTTCTCAGTTGTTGGACTTGCACACCTTCCCTGGTCTTTTTTAGGTACGTGAAGAGGAAAAAAATAGTCAAGGCAAATGTGGGTCCCTTGAAGACAGAAGCAGGGGAATTTATTATGGGGAACAAAGAAATGGCAGACGAGTTAAACCGTTACTTTGGATCTGTCTTCACTGAGGAAGATACACACAATCTCCCAAATGTTCTAGGGGCCGGAGAACCTAGGGTGATGGAGGAACTGAAGGAAATCCACATTAGGCAGGAAATGGTTTTGGGTAGACTGATGGGACTGAAGGCTGATAAATCCCCAGGGCCTGATGGTCTGCATCCCAGAGTACTTAAGGAGGTGGCTCTAGAAATAGTGGAAGCATTGGAGATCATTTTTCAATGTTCTATAGATTCAGGATCAGTTCCTGTGGATTGGAGGATAGCAAATGTTATCCCACTTTTTAAGAAAGGAGGGAGAGAGAAAACGGGTAATTATAGACCAGTTAGTCTGACATCAGTGGTGGGGAAGATGCTGGAGTCAATTATAAAAGACGAAATTGCTGAGCATTTGGATAGCAGTAACGGGATCATTCCGAGTCAGCATGGATTTACGAAGGGGAAATCATGCTTGACAAATCTACTGGAATTTTTTGAGGATGTAACTAGGAAAATTGACAAGGGAGAGTCAGTGGATGTGGTGTACCTCGACTTTCAGAAAGCCTTCGACAAGGTCCCACATAGGAGATTAGTGGGCAAAATTAGGGCACATGGTATTGGGGGTAGGGTACTGACATGGATAGAAAATTGGTTGACAGACAGAAAGCAAAGAGTGGGGATAAATGGGTCCCTTTCGGAATGGCAGGCAGTGACCAGTGGGGTACCGCAAGGTTCGGTGCTGGGACCCCAGCTATTTACGATATACATTAATGACTTAGACGAAGGGATTAAAAGTACCATTAGCAAATTTGCAGATGATACTAAGTTGGGGGGTAGTGTGAATTGTGAGGAAGATGCAATAAGGCTGCAGGGTGACTTGGACAGGTTGTGTGAGTGGGCGGATACATGGCAGATGCAGTTTAATGTAGATAAGTGTGAGGTTATTCACTTTGGAAGTAAGAATAGAAAGGCAGATTATTATCTGAATGGTGTCAAGTTAGGAGGAGGGGGAGTTCAACGAGATCTGGGTGTCCTAGTGCATCAGTCAATGAAAGGAAGCATGCAGGTTCAGCAGGCAGTGAAGAAAGCCAATGGAATGTTGGCCTTCGTAACAAGAGGAGTTGAGTATAGGAGCAAAGAGGTCCTTCTACAGTTGTACCGGGCCCTGGTGAGACCGCACCTGGAGTACTGTGTGCAGTTTTGGTCTCCAAATTTGAGGAAGGATGTTCTTGCTATGGAGGGCGTGCAGCGTAGGTTCACTAGGTTAATTCCCGGAATGGCGGGACTGTCGTATGTTGAAAGGCTGGAGCGATTGGGCTTGTATACACTGGAATTTAGAAGGATGAGGGGGGATCTTATTGAAACATATAAGATAATTAGGGGATTGGACACATTAGAGGCAGATAACATGTTCCCAATGTTGGGGGAGTCCAGAACAAGGGGCCACAGTTTGAGAATAAGGGGTAGGCCATTTAGAACGGAGATGAGGAAGAACTTTTTCAGTCAGAGGGTGGTGAAGGTGTGGAATTCTCTGCCTCAGAAGGCAGTGGAGGCCAGTTCGTTGGATGCTTTCAAGAGAGAGCTGGATAGAGCTCTTAAGGATAGCGGAGTGAGGGGGTATGGGGAGAAGGCAGGAACGGGGTACTGATTGAGAGTGATCAGCCATGATCGCATTGAATGGCGGTGCTGGCTCGAAGGGCTGAATGGCCTACTCCTGCACCTATTGTCTATTGTCTATTGTCTATTAGTCAGATGCATGGTAATTTTAAAGTGCTTCAGTTGCTGTAACATTAACAGTGTCATTTCTGGAACAGTGGTAGTGTGAGAAGCAATTGCAGAAACATAGCAAGATTGTCAAAATCATTTTTTTGTGTCCAATGGTATTGCTGCCATTACAAATCAATTGAAACCTGCAAACAATCCTGAAGCTATGCCTTGATCACAGCTTTGTCTCTTGGTGTCACAAATTATTGTGCAAACATTTTGAAAATTTATATTGTATTTGGCCCATGAGAGTCTTTATTAGAATAAGAGAAAGAACAGGAAATGTAAAATTCTAACAATTCGGCATTTAGCCAACTATTTAAGGTTGCTATGCAAATGTAGACGCAATTCTATGTTTATATGTATTTTAAAATTATCACAAAGCCACTGCATGGGTTTAAGAAAAGGTCTTTGGATATTTGGTATTGTGTTCAAGACGCAATCTTGAACACAACCCCCCCCCCCCCCCCTAAATTTGCTGCCCCCAACATGCTGCGAAGGAAGTACCGAAGAGGGAGGCCACCTTTTCCCATTGGGATAGAGGGAGAGGTAACTATCGCAGCTGGTTATTTGATTCCATCCAGGAAATTGTAAAATAGCTGTAACATTGTTTAGATCATCCCAAAGCATTCATAGCTAATTAGATAATATAACTACTAATTGTGTTTACAAGGTCACGCAGATATAGTTAAACTATCCTTTTTTAGCGTTGGTTAAGGAAGAAATGGTGAATGGGACAACAGGAGGATTCTCCCTCTTTACTCATTCACTCAGCTAAAGCACTAGTCAGAGCCTCTTTGGACATCAAAGGCCTTTCTGGAGCATAATTATTCCTTCTTAAAATTATCCCCTACTTGTACCAATTCTCCGAGAATGAATGCTGGATTTTCCAGAGAGAAAATTAAAGCATTTGAATATCATGGGGTTAACAAAATCTTACTGCAAGTCTTTGCACCTCTCCAAGGCTAGTTGGGATGACACAACTGGTGAGTAACCATGCTGTTCAGATCACTAACAATATATTACCATATTTATAAGGTGCTGATTGAGCCTTTGCCAAGTACAGCTCTACATCTCAAAATTTGTATTCGTACTAAGCAGGGAAAAAGTGAATCCAGCTAAAACTTGCAATTAAAATATATGTGGCTTATGCTTCAGTTAAATATTTGATGGTTGCATGTGTCTTTTAAGAGTTAGTGAGGCAAATGTGTAAATTCTGTTGATGCTAATTTCCTCTCTTTAATAGGTGCAATACCCCATGGGACTTGATGTGGTGCCATTCTGTAGAAGATATATTGACAAGTTGTTTCACCTGCTGTTTATGTAGCCAGATCCTCATCTGACAGTCAGCAGAAGTCATTCAAAGGAGCAGAATTCTGCAATAATTACATTTCCTTTCCCAAGCCAGAAAATAAAGAGATCAATTGTAATACACTCCCGTAATCCTAGCTGCAATTACCTAGCTACCATAAACTAACATTTATGTTTCTCTCTGAGAAACTGAGCTGGAGCAGCTGAGTGAAACATTTTAAAATATCATGTTTATGATTTGGTATACAAATTTACCGGACAAAAGGTAATAGTGTTAACCTAGGTAGATGCTCCTATTTTTTATTTCTAGAGAGCAGGTGTCCAACTTCCCCATTATATGCACAACATCATGTGCTGGGAATACATTTTCACTAACTTTCCACATTTATTGTAAAGAATAGTAGATATTGCATGGAAGAGGGGAGGAGATGTCGAGAGACATCGAGCAGTGTGCACAAGATAGCTCGGTATTTTTCCTCTCTGGAATACCTGTTTAAATCTTGGGACATTAATCACTTGTTTTTCTCAGCCAAGCCCAGAAAAGGCACTGCATCATCCATTTTCCTTATTTGTCAGGTAAGGAAATAAGCCATAAACTGCCACTGTGATGATTGCCTAGAATTGCCTTCAATATGTTTACCCTTGTGTATACCCAGCAGCGTGTGATAGTGTTGATCATGTTGTTTGGATACAATTACAATCCGGACCCATTGCTGGCATTGTACTCTCAATGGTGTCTGGCATGGAAATAATCTGCCTCTGAATTGGTTTTATAATGTATACTGAAATTGCTTCTATACTGAAATATTGTCTTATGCACAACCCCATTGTGTAGCCTGTCTCTATTTACTTGGTTCTATTTTTTTCTAAGGGTTTGTAAACATTCTTCCAGTCCTACGGCAGCACAATGGTGGAGCAATCACTGGTGGTGCTTCACAGCTCTGGGCTTCTGAGTTTGATCCAGACCTCAGGTGCCACAAGGGTGGAGTTTGCACATTCTCCCTCTGATCACGTGGGTTTCCTCTGGGTGCTCTGGTATCCTTTCACATCCCAAAGATGTTGTTGGGCCGACTTTATTTCACCTGCTATGCTCCGAAAGCAGTATTGCACATACATTCCAGTTTCCTCCTGCTTTGAAGTCACGTGGATCATCTCCAGTTTCAGTGAAAATGTAATACCATTAGCTAAATTTTGCATCAGATATTTAAGATGCCATGGAAATTCAGTATGGTTCTCATTTATCACCAGGTCTGATTTTAAACTAACTGGGAAAGCTCAGGGCAGGATCCGCGTTGAACAAGAGGAATTTAATTTTCAGTAGTGACTGAACCTAATTAGGGGCATCTGCACACGACTTTCCCACACCAGAATAGGTTCAAGTCTTGCCTTCAACCTGGTTTAATATTAAATCATAATTAGCAGCAGGGTAATTTACTTAGGAGGGCTCCGTAAACATCATATTTTGCCTCTTAATAGAACAAGATTTAAGAATTGTTAAACTGTTTGGGCTCTACTTAGGATTGAAAGAGAAGGAAATGAGTGCAGTTGATTGCCATGTATTTTTTCCTCCCATGAACCAGATCATTTTCTCCTTTTTCTTGTCCATTAAATGTACTGACTCTTGTTTGACAGCAGAGATACACGGGTGTTTCACGCACGTTGGCAGCATTGGGGTTTAATACCCATGCTTGCGTCAGATCTTTTCAGCTTTTGCAGCGAACAAAGGTGTGCTTTAATCAATTGGCAGCTATTTGCTGACTGATTATCCCCAACCCCCTCGCCCTTCCATTTCCTGGAAAAACTTTCCACCGTCACCCTATTGTTACACTGAGACACTTGAACTGGGAGATCAAGGACTTTGCTAGACTGTGTGGCTCAACTACTTCCTCAGTTAGGAACATACAAAGTAGGAGCAAAGAAAGCTATCCGGCCCTTTGAGGCTGCTTGGCCAGTCATCAAGATTGCTGCTGATCTTCTACCTCAGCACCATTTTCCAGCTCTTTTCCCATATCCCTTGGTTCCCTTATTGTCTGGAAATGTATTGATGTGTGCTTTGAATGAACAAAGTGACCAAGATCCACTGCCCTCCGGAACAGAGAATCCCAAAGGTTTACCACCCTCTGAGTGAAGAAAACGTAAATTGTGTCCCCTAGTGCTGGACTCCTTGATCAGAGGAAATATCCTCCCTGCATGTAGCTTGTCAATCCCTTCAAGATAAAGTCATTAGAGATTGAAATTTCCAGCATAATTCTGTAATAGACATATGACAATAAAGCCACAAAGAGCGCACAATGACTCATTATGCGACCCATTAGCAATTGGCATATTTTACAATAATGCATGCCTGAGGGTGAATGAGATCATATTTTTAAACAGAAGCCACTGTAACATGGCCTGTTGCATATGCCTCAGTCATCCAGTGTCATCTGTAAGGTGGAATAATGGGTTATGGTTCAATATTAGCTTTTGAGCAACAATGCTTGGGACAAGGAAGATGTTTACTGTATCTCAGTACATGTGACAATAATAAATCTAAACCTAAACCTAAAGATGTGCTTCACTCCAGGTATGTTGGTTATGCGATGAGTCAACAAACCAGTGTGGGATTTGAAGATTCCTCTGCAGGTGGGGCAGTAGTTGCTTGCTGGGACAGGCAGGTGGTTTGTAAAATGAAGCAATCTTTCCACTGTTTACGCTGGGCATCTGTGTGCTCCCAAAACATGGATTTGAGGTTCTCAGTGCATGTTGAATGCTCGGGAATTGTGGACCAGGAGTTTGCACATGTTGATACGGCCATGGTGTATTCTCAAAGGGGCTTTTAAAATGCCTTTGAATCCTTTCCTCCATCTCGCTGGTAATCCCTGCCATTTCTCAACTCAGAATAGAGTCTTTCAAGACTTTGGTGTCACATGCAAGAGATATGACCTGCCTAACAGAGCTGATTGGGTTTACATCGACCTGAGAGATGATGCTAACTTTGGTTCACTATTTCTTCCAGTAGCTTTGGAGAAGAGAAAGCATTGGTGGTATCTCTTCAGTGCTTTGAGTGTTTGTTTTATGTAACTCAAAACAAAAGCAAACAGAACAATAGGGATCATTGCTGTCTGGCAGACTGTGAGTGGCTAATGTGGTAGTCCTTGTTTTCCAGCATCTTATTGTTTTTCATTGTCAGAGGTGTTGTGCAGTGGCGGAGAGAGAGAGGTTGGTAAAGGAGTAATGTTTTGCAAACATTAAGTTTCAGGCCTATTCTCTGAAGAGTTTCAGTAAAGAAGTCAACAATGATGGAGAGCTTGGCCTCCTAACGTGCATGTACACTAGTTTTGTCTGTGTACAGCAGCCTGACAACTGAAGTTGCGATGACCTTTGCTCTGAACTGGAGGTCGAATAGTTTCCTATTTGTTCCGTGGATTAGCTGCATTCCATTGGGAACTTATTGGACACGATGTGCACTATTGTAAGAATGGTTGAGAAAACAATATAACTAACTACAAGTGAGCAGACACCTGCCTGTTTCACAAATACAGCTGTTTCCACAAATGTCTTTGTCCAGTGAGACTGTAAAGCATGCAGGATAATTGTTGCGCTGTTTTCCATTTGCTTCTTTCGCTCAATATTTCAATTTTGACTCTAAGCATACGCAAGGATGGGATTTTAAATAGCCACATGATCTTCTGCTAGCTGCCTGTTGCTGTACAACACAGCTCTTTGACAATGAATGCTCATGTTGAAACTCTGGAAAAGGTGAAACACTTTCCCAAGAGCCACCTCACAGCGAATGTAGGCATTATATGATGCAATACGCCATTTGCCATCATTATGCCAGTGCAACCTTTGGCCAGATGAGGATCAAGGCCTTAGATCTGACATAAAACCTATGGTCTGCTGGAGAATAGTGATCCCTGTCCTTCTGAGACGTCTACCTACAGCAGGCATCTTTTTAGGCCCCCCTCGGTCATGGCTGACCATGGGTGATGCATCCTAGTTGGCTGCTTGCTCCACACCTCGGCTAGAGCAGCGTCACTTGTGGCTGAAGAGACCAATGCGGGAGTGACAGTCTCTGTCGCAAAGGTCACATTTGTGTGTGGTCTCTGGTCTGTTGAAGGCATCATAAAGCAGTAAAAAGATACACCAACACTATTTCTGCAAAATCATCCAAATTCACTGTAAGAATACCTGCATCAACATGTGTGCTCTCCCATGCCAACACCCCCAGCACTGAGAAACCCTCCACCATTCCCCCAGTTAGAGTTAGTTAGTTCTGTTGGCCCAAGTTGTTTGCATACCAAACACCAGCTTCCTGAAACAGACACTCTATTCCAAGCTCATTCATGGGAAGAGATAACCAGACATACCAGGAAAAGGTTTAAAGATTGCTAAGTGTTTCAGGGAAAAAACAGACCATCTCCACTGATTTTAGGAATCTCTACCCCATGACTGCTCAGAGTTGAAGAGGAGCATTCCTGATGGTGCTCTGGAGAATTCTGTAGAATTTCCAGTAAAAGCATTGGGAGGACATAGCAACCGTGTATAAATGGCAGATGGGACACCCTATCTCACAAACTGCCTGCCTGCCTGCCCTGTTAAGTCATTACTTGCCTCATTTGTGAAGGAGTGTCGTTCCCACCTTGATTTCATCAGTCACCTCAGAACCCACAAAACTGAAGTGGAATGAGCATACAGCGAAGATACTTTAACAGCATTGAAAAGACCCTGGGACAGGTACATGGATAGGAAAGGTTTAGAGGGACATGAGCCAAACACGGGCAAATGGGACTAACATAGTTGGGGCATCTTGGTCTCTATGGACAAATTGGGCTAAAGAGCCTGTTTCCGTGCTGTAAGACTCTATGATTTGGGCACTGTTTATATGATGGTCACAATCTCTGCACAATGTGAAAGGCAAAATATGCTATAAACATAGACTATTTTGGGGGCACCTCTAAAACGTGAAACATGTAATCTACCGGAAACCTGTGCTGGTTGTGCTATCTACAGAGTGCTGTCAAATAAAATAAAATCGGAGTTCTGCTGATTCTGTTTGGAAACAAAAACGCTGACAGTTACTACGCCTTCCATCTCCCTGGTTTGGGGGCTTTAAGGCCACCTCGAGTACTCATATTGAAACCATATTGACATCAGTTGATAGTAAAGATCAAGAATCTAACTGCACGTAATAGATCCTGGTGTAAACATATCAGATTGAATATGGACTTCTACTTCACCAAGAGAGCTATTCAGGAAGGTGCAAAAGATAGTGTGAGCAAGTCATTGTGTTTCACCCAATAAAGATAGTGGGATTTCATTGTGATTTTCAAAAACCATTGTGAAAATACTTAAAATATTTAAACAAATGCACAGGACCATGGGAAAAGGAGCAGTGTATTGCACCTAGAGCATGTGATTGATGTGTGGATTATTTGCGCTAACAATTCTGTGATTTGATATTTTAAAATGCCACAAAAGAGCTGGTCGTGATAGACTTGAGTATATGCTTATTTTATTTAGCTACTGTTTCAGTGGTAAATCCATTCATCATTCTAACAGTTGCCCAGACACATTAAGATGCAGGAATGTGCATTACTCACCTCACTCTTCATTATTATGGTTTATTGAAAATTCTTCAGCTGTCTTTAACACTCCCACACAACAGACTGTTCTTAAAATATTTTTGCCTGACGTTATCAAGAACAGAGATGTGAAACAGCTGTGATTATTCATTACTACCTCTAGTATTCTCTGCTGTAATTTTATCCTTAAATGAGTAAGTGCAGGGATGTAATTACACAATTCTATTGCAAGTGGCAGATACACAAAACATAAAGAAAAGATTATATATATAACCACAATAGGCCAGTTGCTCCGATGGCCATTTAATAATAAGGTTATCATGAATAGTGAATAATGAATAGTCTGAAGGGTCTCGACCCAAAACGTCACCCATTCCTTCTCTCCAGAGATGCTGCCTGTCCCGCTGAGTTACTCCAGCATTTTGTGTCTACCATCGATTTAAACCAGCATCTGCAGTTCTTTACTACACATATCATGAATAGTGTCTGTGCATTCTTTATCCATGGACAATGTCTAAGGTGATGGCGAAGAGGGAATTTGTGTTAATCATGATCAGTGTTTAGTGAAAATATTATGTGGTCTGCTGAAAGGTGAGCAATATATGTTAGAAGGCAGCAGCAAATTTCATATGTAATGTAAGAAATTAAATCAGCAGTCGGTAAATCGTCCTTGGGATCTTTTCCACCATTTTGTCTGGTCATGTGGCTCGAGTCCACTTTTCAGGCCAATTCTTGCATCACTTGATCTAACAAACCCAATGACTGAGCATCCATGCTGATATAGGGCAGAAAGTCCCACAGACTTGTGTTCCTTTGAGAGGAAAAATGTCGTCTCTTCTCAGCATAAATGGCTGACTTTTATTTTGGTACTACATTCCTGGTTTCCTTTGCTCAATCTTTACTTCTGACTCATCTTGTAATCTTGTCTAATTCAATGAAATCATTTCTCATGCCTCTAAGTATCAGTGGGTACAGGACAATCTTACACAATGGAGAAGTTATAATTCCAAATTTAAAGGAAACTGAGCTTTTATTCCTTGATGCAAAATGTCAGAACATGTGTTGGTAAAATAGTTGAGAGGTGCAAGAGATGAAGGGAATGAGCTCTGATTGTTAGCATGCAGAAAGTATGTTTTCCAATCACATGCACTTGGACCTGAGCTTTTTGCTATGTATGTTAACAACTTGAATGAAGGAATACAAAGTTGTATATCCAAGTTTGCAGTGACATCATGCAAGACCACAGAATAATTGCATTGATTGAAGGAAAAAGTGACGACTGCACAAATCGTGTAGATGATGTTCACTGTGAAGTAGAAGATTCAAGAGAGAAAGATTTGTATTTTCTAAATGGCAGTGATCTATAGCACTGGAGGAGTAAAGGGCTTTATCTAGATTTGTAGATTTTATCAGAAACAGTAAAGTGTAATACGGTAGAAGCAAGGAACTGCAGATTCTGAATACTGCAAAAGGACACAAAGTGTTGAAATAACTCAGCAGGTGAGTTACTCCAGCACTTTGTGTCCTTAAGTATAATATTGTGCTGGATTGTATCTGAAGAGAGCTGAAATGTGGTGAGGCTTCTGTAGTACAAAACCTTTGAAGCACACCATGTGAAATCCTACATTCAATTTTGGCTTCTGGGCAAGGGTATGTTGGATGCAGCAGAAGGAATGCAGCACAACTATCATAATATCAGCAGGGTATGAAGGATCAGATTGTTGGAGCATACAACTCCAAAATGGGCACTTTGTCTCCTGATATCCATGCTTGACCATCAGGTACCCATGCATGCCCATGTAACCACTCCTAACCAAACCATTATGCCCGTCTGAATAAGGGTCAATCCAAAATATCACTCCTTCCTTCACTCCAGGGATGCTGCCTGTTCCACTGAGTTACTCCAGCATTTTGGGTCTACCTTATTATATACCCGACAACTCTTCCCAGTACTCCTTTGTTTTCTGTTTTTTTCATAATTTCCCTGTTCTTATATTGTATTCCCGATTAATGGAGACAAGTGTTCCGCATACCTTCTTAACCACTTTCCTACTTGTGCCACTAACTTGAACTTGTATGTCAATATCCTTCTGCTCCTCTAGACTCCCTAAAGCCCTACCCCTACCATTCACTGTGCATGTCCTAACCTTGTTAGTCCTCGCAATATACATCCAGCATTTTCACCACCTCCAATGGGATCCCACCACTAGCCACATCTTCCCATCTCCACCCCTTTCCGCTTTCTGCAGAGACTGTTCCCTCCGCAACTCCCTGGTTAACTCGTCCCTTCCCACCCAAACCATCCCCTCTCCAGGCACTTTCTCCTGCAACCGCAGGAGATGTAACACCTGTCCCTATACCTCCGCCCTTGACTCCGTCCAAGGACCCCGACAGTCTTTTCAGGTGAAGCAGAGGTTCACTTGTACCTCCTCCAACCTCATCTACTGTATACGCTGTTCCAGGTGTGGACTCCTACATATCGGCGAGACCAAGCGCAGGCTCGGCGATCGTTTCACTGATCATCTCCGCTCAGTTTGCCTAAACCTACCTGATCTCCCGGTTGTAAACACTTTAACTCCCCCTCCCATTCCCAGACTGACCTTTCTGTCCTGGGCCTCATCCATTGTCGGAGTGAGGCCCAGCGCAAATTGGAGGAATAAAACCTCATATTCCGCTTGGGCAGCTTACATCCCAGTGGTATGAATAGTGACTTCACTAACTTCAAGTAACCCTTGCCTTCCCTCTCTCCATCCCTCCCCCATTTCCAGTTCTCCGATTAGTCTGACTGTCCGTGTTTACATTTTATCTCTGTTTACTTTGTTGTCACCTCCTAGCTAACAATGATCAATTCTAGATTTTCCTTGATCTCCATCCCCTTTGTCTCATTTATACACATTACACTTCCTTATCTCTGTATCTCCCCCTCTGCTACAATCAATCTGAAGAAGGGTCCCGACCTGAAACCCATTCCTTCTATCCAGAGATGCTGCCTGTCCCACTGAGTTACTCCAGCATTTTGTGTTTATCTTCTGTTTAAACCAGTATCTACAGCTCCTTCCTACAATACTTAATTTCACACTCACTTGGATGACATTATGTCTGCCATTGCTTTGCCCATCTTACCAACACATGACTATTGTCCTGTAACCAAAAAATATACTCACTATCAGCAACATCTACAATTTTTAGGTCAGCTGCAAACTTACTAATCATATCTCCTACATTTAAATCTAACTAACCTCTCGGGTATCACCTTCTAACTAAACATTATCTCCCAGCCAACAGCTTGGTGAATCTCCTCTGTACCCTCTAGGCCCATTGTAGTTTGATATCTGCATCAACGATTTGGTTGAGAATGTACAAGGCATGATTAGTGAGTTTGAGGATGACAGGTGGTATCGCTGACAGTAAAGAAGGTTATCGAGAATTACAGCGGAATCTTACTCAGCTGGGTAAGTGGGCAGAGGAATGGCAAATGGAGTTTAATTCCGATAAATATGAAGTGTTGCACTTTGCAAAGTCAAACCAGAGTAAGACTGTCACAGTGAATGAAAGGGACTTGGAGACTGTTGTAGAACAGAGGGTGGCTCAGTGCTGCAGCGCTAGAGTTGATGCCTTACAGCGCTAGAGACCCGCCAGAGGTTTGATCCTGACTATGCTGTCTGCTCAGACTTTGTATGTTCTCCTTGTGACTGCATGGGTTTTCTCTCAGTGTTCTGGTTTCCTCCTACACTCTAAATCTCAAGGACCGGACAATGTTTCCCCCTCTACCCACAAGCTCTGTGCCGAACAACTGGCACCAGTCTACACAGACATTTTCAATCGGTCCCTGCAAACCTGCACTGTCCCTGCCTGCTTCAAAATCTCCACAATTGTTCCTGTACCCAAAAAGCCTAGGATTACTGGTCTTAATGATTACAGGCCTGTAATCATGAAGACCCTTGAAAAACGTGCTGGCCCAGCTGAAAAATATCACAAACCCCCTGCTGGATCCCCTGCAGTTTGCATACTGGGCAAATAGATCAGTGGATGACGCCGTCAACCTAGGCCTGCACTTCATCCTCCAGCACCTAGACCACCAGGGGACCTATGCAAGGATTTTGTTTGTGGGTTTTAGCTCTTCATTCAACATCATTGTGCTAGAGCTACTACGCTCCAAACTCTCCCAGTTGACTGTGCCTGAACCCCTCTGTCAGTGAATCATCAATTTCCTAACAGACAGGAAGCAGCATGTGAGGCTGGGAAAGCACATTTCGGACCCGCAGACCCTCAGCATAGGAGCACCACAAGGATGCGTACTCTCCCCTCTCCTTTATGCTCTCTACACCAACGACTGGACCTCCACAGACTCCTCTGTCAAGCTTCTCAAGTTTGCGGTCGACACAACCCTGATTGGACTGATCCAGGATGGGGAGGAATCTGCCTACAGACAGGAAGTGACACAGCTGGCGTCCTGGTGCCATCGCAACAACCTGGAGCTCAATGCTCTTAAGACGGTGGAATTGATTATAGACTTTAGGAGATCTCCCCCTCCCTTCCCCCCACTCACCATTAACAGCACCACAGTCATTTAAGTTCCTTGGAACCATCATCTCCAGGGACCTTAAATGGGAAGCCACCATCGACACCACTGTCAAAAAGGGCCAACAGAGGATGTACTTCTTGCGGCAGCTAAGAAAACACAATCTGGCACAGGCAATGATGGTCCAGTTTTATACCGACATCATAGAGTCTGTCCTCACCTTCTCCATCATGGTCTGGTTTGGCTCAACCACCAAGCATGACATCCGGAGGCTGCAGCGCACCGTTCGATGAGCCGAGAAGGTTGTTGGCTGCAACCTTCCCCCCATCGATGAACTGTACACTGCAAGGGCCAGGAAGCAAGAGGGTAAGATCTTCTCTGACCCATCTCACCCTGTCCACAAACTCTTTGAAGCACTTCCCTCTGGAAGGCGACTCCGGACTGTCAAAGCAGCCACAGTCAGAAATAAAAACAGCTTTTTTCCACGTGCTGTAGCTCTACTCAACAGCCAAAAGTCTGTAGTCTCCTTTTGCTCTGGTATTTTATTTCAGTCTTCACATGTTTAAGTTATTATGTTTTAGGTTTAATTGTCTACTGTGTATCGTGCTGTTACATGCGAGCAAAGCACCAAGGCAAATACCATATATGTATGTATTTTTAGCTAATAAAATTTATTCAATTCAAAAATTTATTCAATTCGATTCAATTCAATTTGTGCGTTAATTGGCTTTTGTTCATTGTAAATTGTCCCTAATATTTATGACAATGCTAGTGTATGGGCTTATTGCCAGTTGGCACAGACGCGGTGGGCCGAAGGGCCTGTTTCCATGTTGCATCTCTAAATATTTGCTAAAATAAAAAAAACAGAGGGAGCCAAGACTGTTGGTACATGTTTGCCTTAAAATGTCATCACCGGTAGGCAGGGTCGTGCGGAAGGCTTTTGGTACATTGACCTGGATCACTAAAGAAATTAAGTAGAGAAGTTGGGATGGTATGTTATAATTGTTCAACATGTTGGTGTGGCTGCATTTGGAATATTGTGTTCAGTTTTGGTCACACTGCTCTCGGAAAGATACCATTAAGCTGGAAAGAGTGCAGAAAAGATGTATGATGAGATTGCCAGGATTCGATGGACTGAGTTAGAGAGAGAGGTTGGACAGACTAGGATCTTATTCCTTGCCCTAGAGGTGATTTTAGGTAGATGGCTAGGAAAGATTTAAGGGGATATTTGTCAAAAGTAGGCAAATGGGACTAGCATAAATGGGCATTGTGGCCAGCATGCGTGAGGTGTGCCATATGGCTCTATGATTCAGTCACCTATAACCAGGATAATTTCTAATCAAATTTGTCAACTTGCCCTATATTTCATAGGCTGCTTGTATGATTGGAGATTGTGTCTTTTGAGTTTGGACGGGTAAAGGAATCTAGATCATGTAAATGCAATCTTAAATTAAAACTAGTCTATTCTGGAATTAGATCTGCACTTTTTCTATACATGCTGAGGCAGAAATCTGAAATTCCCTGCTCCAAAAAGTTGAAGATATTTAATAAATTGAAATTCTCAAATCTGAGATTTGCAGTTATTTATTGGGTTCGGGAGGCTTATGGGATTTGTCAAAGCAGAGTAAATGGAATAAGGTGCAGAGAAACTGTATTACAAAATCACAACCATGATGTGACCAAATGGCAGGACAGACCTGGGAAAGTGAAGAATGTGCTCCTCCACTTGTTTTCCGTGAGCTAGGTTCATTCATTTGCTGTGGTATAGCATAGCCAAAACAATTGCTCTGAGCTGTTGATGTTCTATCACAAATGGGAATATCCATTGTCTATCCAGTTCAGACAGTAAGACAAAGGCCATTGTAGCTGAGAATTTCAAGATTAGTAAGAGGTTGGTTAATTCTTAGAGCACAAAAACATTGTTAGCAGATTAGATCTGCTGTACCATAGTTAAGATGTGTATGTGTGGTGTGCTTATGTGAATAATGTCTGTGTGCGTGTGGTGGATGTGTGTGTCCCTGGTTGTGGGGGTGCACATGGTGGGTGTGGGTGTGACCCTGGTGCCTGCGATGGTGCATGCCTTTGTATGTGCATGTGTGGAATAAGCAGTTTGATGATAGTAACCATATAGATTTTATATTGTGATATTAATAATTACATCTCAGATTATTTAAAATCAGATCAAAAATGAAATGCTTTGCTCTGCATGAGTATTTTTTTAATATATGCAACTGTCATTTAAAGTGTAAGAAAATAACTGCAGATGCTGGTACAAATCGAAGGTATTTATTCACAAAATGCTGGAGTAACTCAGCAGGTCAGGCAGCATCTGAAGAAGGGTCTCGACCCGAAACGTCGCCCATTCCTTCTCTCCCGAGATGCTGCCTGACCTGCTGAGTTACTCCAGCATTTTGTGAATAAATACTGTCATTTAAAGTGGAGCATTACAGCTATTAGAGTTACAAGAAGGAAGCTTTGATATATAACCAGTTCCTGTAGTCTGCCACTGAAGGTTCTCAAAATACTGTGGCATTTTGTTTTTTGCTTTCGATTATGATACTTTTAGAATCCAAAACAAGGAACAAGAAAAAAACCTTACAATTGTAGAGGGATACTTCACTGCGATTCCTGGTATGTGGGTTTTGCATAGCTGGTGCCAATCCTAGTATAAATTTGCCAGACTCCTTAAAACTAGGTGTTGGAAAGACAGCACGTAAATACAGGGGGTTTCTGGCATTCAAATCTGCCAAGGTTAGTTTGGGATTGCACTGGAAACCATCAGCATAAATCCCCATTGTTGTGATCAGGGAGTGTAGGTCGGGCTGTAGTTCAGCTCCACGTTTTCCATGGTTAATATTTTTTGTCTGCTGTCATTTCTGATATTGTGCAGGTCTATTTGTGTGATGGGATTCCAAGGGCAGCAACGTTTCAACAAAGAGTTTGCCCAAAGCATTTTATCACAAGTCTGAAGCCAGTTGTTTCATTTGCAAGCAATCAGTGCAAATTCTGAGCAGTGATAGACACGGCGCTGTGTGCAGTCTGAACTATTTGTAATGTGAGCATAACCCACAAAATTACTCACCATGGGTTCCACCGGAATGTCCCTGAGTGTCCTGCCCAACATTGTTCTTTTAATTAACATCCACTATACACTATGCTTGTTGAAATTGTTTGGGTACAGATAGATGAGGTAACATTCACTTTATTTTGAAAAAAATCTTTTGAGGATACCTTGACCCTCTTCATGTTCCTCCCTTTCTCTCCTTAAAACGACAATTCCATCTCAAGAGTCTGCAGTCGGTGTTTGTGCAAGGTACAATTCTTCAGGGACCCTTTATTTCCTGTAAAGAAATATAATCTCTGCGACCAGAATTCCTGTTCCTTATAATTCTCCAGTGACTCTGGTGAAAATGCAGCTTCAGGAATACTGACTGAAGACAGGTGGAATAATTTTACTTAGTTCTACATATATCTTGCCTACAATCCACAAACACAATATACCTGTAAATATTCCCCTGTTAATCAGAAAGGCTCAATCATTATAAAATGCCTTTTGGTACACGTATGGAATGATAAATACCCCCTATAGCTATTAGAACAAATCAGAGGCTTATTTCCTCAGATCAAAGGAAAGTGACCCATTTTCTGATACTCCGTGTCTCTTGCACTGTCTACAAAGCATAAATCAGGGATGCTTTGTAATATTTTCCACTTACTTGGTTGATTGCACATCTAACAACTCTCAAGAAGCTCAATCCTATCCAGGATGAGCAGCCCATATAATTAGCACCCCATCAACCACCCTAAATATTAAATCAATCCACCACTGGTGCATTGAGACTTCTGTGTGTACCATCTACAAATTGCACACAAGATTTTCACCAAGGTTACCCCAACAGCACCTCTCAACCCTAAGGGTTCCGCCATCAAGAAAGCCAAAAGCAGCTGATGTTTGGGTACATCTTTATATGTCTCCTATCACGTAGCACACCACCCTGATTTGGACATGTATTGCCAATCCTTCGTTGCCCTTGGTCTGAATCCTGGAATTCCCTATCCACAGCACTGTGTGAATACCATCACCACCAAGAATGTAGCCGTTGAAGAAAGCAGCTCGCCACTTCCTCTTGAGAGCAGTTACGGATGGCCAATAAATGTTGGCTTTGCTGGTGATGCCCTGATTCCAAAAATGAGTATGTTGTATATAAAGAAAGGGCACTTAAAGAACTGAATCCAAGGGTAGGATTTGATATCCATCAGAGAGAAAGCTGATGGGGAAATAGCTCAGCAAAGTAAAAGAACCCGTGTTGTTACTTAAAACAAATTAAATGTTAATTTGGTGAAACAATTATACTGAGCTTCAGAGAAAAACAATAACAGGAAAATAAACTGGTTAGGGGAAGGAAATTCAGATGTTTGGTTTTAAGATTACACTGTTGCACTCACACAAATGTTCCACTTGATTACAGTTGGCTCTGCATGTCAACTTTATTCTCACTTTCTGCTCTGCCTGTGATTCCTGGAGAAAAATCCAAATTATGATTAAGATTACTACCAAAAAACACCTACTTCTAAATTAATCACCTTATGTCTCATGCTAATTGCTTTATTCAACTATATTTGGAGTGGTTTTGTTCTCATGTGAACAAGGGTCCTCGCTGCCTCTGATTTTGAAACAGAAAATCTTTTCATTTGCTATTAACTCAGAATAGTCGAAGAGTGCTGTGTTACTCAGGATTTTTTAATAATTGAAAGCTGCTTTAAAAAAAAGTCATTTTCTAGTTCATCACATTGCAATTATTTCAGAAATATATCGAGCTACATTTTTAACTTGTATAAATGATTTTGTTTGAGAGGCAAAAAAACAAATCTGAAATGTCATTGCTGACATACATCTCACTTATTGACCTAGAACTTCTTGGAGTTTTCCGTAGTTATCACAACATAAGGAGGTGATCTTCATTCCATGAGAAGATTGCCTGTAGCTGATTCACATCCAAACACATTTTTTTAATCCTCGTCACTTGCAGATTATTTTCCTTTCTACAGAACTATTTCCATCCAAAGTTTCTTGCATTTTCACTAAAATTAACTGGTCTCAAACTTTGCCCAAAACAATGAATATATCTGTTGAGGCATTTCCGAGACATCTGAAGGTTGATAACAATCCCCACTGAACATTTTCTACCAGCGTTCATTCCAAGGTTTGCACCATACTAATCAACTGTTGTCAGTCTCAGTGCATCAACATTTGCTGGACCTCTTGGGGCAGCACACTGGTGCAGCTAATAGAACTGCTGCCTCTCAGCTCTGGCAATCTACTACCGTGACATGCAATCAATAACACGCATTGTACCTGAAGTTCCAAAAATAGCCTAGTTAGGAACTTGACACCTCGAAAAACTGTCAGCTCACTGAATGACCACCAATTCTGCAAGCTAACAAGGGTGATAGGTTAAAAAAAATCCCCATTTTCAAAATTATCATGTAACGTTACAGAGAAAGTAAAATGCATGTCGGCAGACATGTGATATATTGTGATATATTGTGTGTGTTTACTAGAAAAAACAGTGCATAGGCTAGTTTTAATCTACCAGTTTAATCATTTATTTCACAAAATGCTGGAGTAACTCAGCAGGCCAGGCAGCATCTCAGGAGAGAAGGAATGGGTGACGTTTCGGGTCGAGACCCTTCTTCAGTCTGAAGAAAGGTCTCGACCTGAAACATCACCCATTCCTTCTCGCCTGAGATGCTGCCTGACCTGCTGAGTTACTCCAGCATTTTGTGAAATAAATACCTTTGATTTGTACCAGCATCTGCAGTTATTTTCTTACACTACCAATTTGATCATGCAGAAACATTCAAGGGATGTAGCCGACTCATTTTGGCTGATCTAGGTACATCTCCCTGTTGGGCTAATAAGCTTTGCAAGCTGTTTTTCATTTAAATCCTACTCCTTTAGTGCAATTGTCTGGTTGGATTTTATTATTCATGGACAAATCATAACAGAAAAAAAGGTTAAAGAGCAGTCTGAAGAAGGATCCTGACCCATAACATTGCCTGTCCATTCCTTCTACAAATGCTGCCTGATCTGCTGTGTTCCTCCAGTACTTTGTGTTTTGTTAAAGAGCTAGTCAATGTTTCATAAAATTACCGAGAGTCAGAGCAACATAGAAAGCCGGACACTAATATGTTGGCTTCTTGTACTTATCCATATAAAGTCTACCTGGAAGCAGTTTTCATTTCTATAAAAATAAATTGAAAATAAATCAGTTCTTTTGGCACCCTTGCTCCAGGTTTTGTTCACACCATTCCACCAGAAGTTGGTTACCAGAAGCAAGTCTTGAAATAAGAAACTGCCCTGGTTCACTAGAATTGGAGAACAGGAAAATTTGTCACTGGTATTCGTTTAGCATATCAGAGATCCTGTATCAGTCTAAAGGAAAACTTGAGTGTATCTTGTTACATGAGAGGAAGTAAACATTTCATGGCGATTAACTTTTTTGAAGAACTGGATTTGGAGAATTACATGCTACTTAGTATTGTTACAAGTAACTCAAGAATATACTACACTTTGTATTTGTCATGTTATTTGCTATTTTTTGAATATTTCTGAAAAGGCTAAATTAAAATATAAATTCCTAAGTTGCTGCAGAGTGACAAGGATTTGTCAAAAAATGTAAAGGAGACAAGCAAGAAAAATAGTCTAAATCCCCAAATATTGGAAAAAGGATAATTGGTTATAAATTTATAGAAAACATTTCATATTAGAGATTTAGAAACTAATAATTTCTGAAGAGATTGCAGAGAAAATGATGGGTAACTGAGGATTCTGTCGCTGCAATAGAATGTAGGACTGTTTTTTGGAGATTGTGCTGAGCCAAACTACATTTGGATATGGATGTATAATGAAGAATAGCCAAAGAAAAGTCAGGTGGATACCGCAATCAAAGAGTCATACAGCATGGAAACAGGCCCTTTGGCCCAACTTGCCCATGCCGACCCAGATACCCTATCTACACTAGTCTCACCTACCCACATTTGGCTCACATCCCTCTAAACCATTCCTATCTATGTACTTGTTCAAATTATTTTTAAATCCGACATGTGGATGAGCTTAGTGGCGCAATGGCAGAGTTGCTGTGCCAGAGACCCGGTTTCAAAACTGACTACAGGTGCTGTCTGTATGGAGTTTGTCTGTTCTCCCTGTGACTCTGTGGGTTTTCGCCTGGTGTTCCAGTTTCCTCCACATTCCAAAGTGGTGCAGTTTTATAGGTTAATTGATTTTTGTACATTGCCCAAAGTGCGTAGGATGCAAAACAGGGATAACAGAACTAGTGTACACGTTGGTCGGCGTGGACTTAGTGGCCATTGGGCCTGTTTCCTAAACTAAATGTGGATGATGAAAGTCAGTGGCTTAACTATCCCAAAGGAGACTGAAATAATGAATGCAGTGGAAATGGGTAATCCATCAGGACCTGTTCCAGACTGTTCCAAAACCAAATGGAGTATCACTTGGCTTGGCTCTGGGAAGTGGAGTGGGATAAATAGCTCAAATTGGACTGAACTAGGAAGTAATAATCACATAATCCTAAACAAGAAATGAAAAGCTAATATAATGCTGGTTTGTAGAAAAGATGAGTGTTAACAAACATACTGATCGATTAGCCATTGAATTCAAATGTGAGATGTAAGCAGTGGCAATAAATACAGTTCTCAGAGAAAAAAAGAGTATCAGAGAATAGAATTCTATTGATAAATGCCACCGACTAAGCTGAAAGTGTTTGGTTTCTCAGTCATAAAATTAGAACAAACCAAATGGGTAAAATGTGAGGTTTTGAACTCACTTTGGAGGTCAAATGTAAGGGTAAAGTACATAGTTAATGGCAAGAGCCTTAACAGTATTGATGTACAGAAAGATCGTGGGACCAAGTCCTTGACTCCCTGAAAGTGGCAACACATGTAGATAGAATAGTAAAGGAGGCATATGGTGCCGTTACCTTCAGAGGTCGGAACAATGATGTTAAAGCTGAAATTAATAAAATAACTAAAACATCATAAGGAACCAGCCAGGATTGATAAAGAAATTATAAATATTGAAATAAAACAGAGGAATTCCCATGTGTTGTCTTTCCACTGACTGGATTAGCATGCAGCGAAAGCTTCCCACTGTTTTAAAAATGCTTGTTCTTTTTTTTAAATGTCCATAAAGCTACCAACACCTCCCCAGCCAAAGCTCTAGGGTAGTGGCAGTGCAGTTCTTTTGCCAGTGTAACCCACGTGACAATAAACTAAACACAAACTCAAACTCACTGTTCTCGTAATAGCATTACAAGATAACATTGGAACTACTGCAGTTTAGCTCTCACCAGCACAAAATTCTTTCCTAGCTTCTGCCCCTTGTGACACAGATTTCGCACAGACAATTTGCTTCATGGCCACTATCTTCTCAGTAATAACTTTCTGATGGTCTTTGGCGAGACAAAATATACTATTGCAGTGTTCTCATGATTTATAGTTATGGTATAGCTGACAAAAACTATATAAACATTATCAAACAATGAGCATCCATTTGACTGCACCGGCACTTCAGAAGTGGTCATGTTTTAGGATTTATACTCAAAGAAATATAAGAAGTACTGACACTCTTTGATAGCTTTGTAGCAGAAATTTCTAAAATTGGAGAGATGGATAATCTTTCAATGTTATAATGTGAATTGGACTGAGAGCCACCTTTAACCTATCGATCGAAATATTTGCTCCCTCTCTGCCGTCAACCTGATTTAAAAAATGCTTGTTCTTGTTTTTAATTGTCTGTGAAACTACCATCAGCTCCCCAGCCAGAGCTCTGCAATTCGTTTGCGGCTGGAAACCACGTCCCCAATACTTCCAAATCTGGCCTCTGCAGACTCCTTAATTTTAATCACTTTGGTCTTGCTTTCTGTCGTCTTGGCTGTAAACTCTAATGTTCTTGCACAAATTCATTCTGGTGGACTCTCAAAGAAGTTACATAACGCTTCTCTATGACCAATCTATGGTCTCCTATATCAAAATTAAAGCGAGCAAGTCCATTAGGCAGGCCAGAGCAAAGAGGGACTAATAAGCTAAACAGAATTTATTTTATTGCAAGAAGCCCGATGGGTAAGACAGATGACCTCGGGGCACGTCTGGGCATAAGGGATTGTGATATTATAGTTATTATTGAAATAGTTGAGGGATGGACAGGACTGACATCTCAATGTTTTGATGATCTCAATGTATCGATGTTAGAGATGGATGTGAATGAGAAGTTGCGTTTTTATTAAGGGGAACATCATGGCAATACTTAGAGAGAATATTCTTGGGGACCATCCAGTGAGGCTATATGAGTAGAAATTAGAAATAAGAAGGGGGAAGTACCTTAGGACACTTATTAGCCAGCCAGAATTTGTAGGGACGTCGCAGATAGGTGTAAGAATAACAAGGTAGAAATAGTAGGTGATTTTAACTTCCCTAATAGTTACTGGGACTACCACAACGGATTAAATGGGGCAGAATTTGTTAACTGTGTCCAGTAATATTTTCTCAAGCTCTAGGCTGATGTCTCTACGAGAGTGGGAGCAACATTTGATCTCCTATTGGAAGATGATGCTGGGCCAGGGGCTCAAGTGTAAGTGGGAGAGCACTTCAGGACTAGTGACCATGACTACGTGAGTTTTCAAATTGTTATGGAGAAGAGTAAGGACTGGTCCACAAATTAAATCATAAAATAGGGCGAGGTAAAATTTCAAGACATTAGATAGGACAGGGAGAATTCAAGACCATGTTCCTTTTGGAATGAAGGGCATTGTTGTCCGTAGAAGGGAAACCCGGCCGATGTGGGATTTTCTCCTTCCGGTCAGGAAAGGAAGGAAAGAAAGGAAGCAGACAGCTGGGATCAAACAAATCCTTTGAGATGTAGATGTAAACTTAAGAATAAACAAGAAGGAAATAGGAGGGCAAAGAGTGGATATGAGATATTCTTCATGGTGGAGAATCCTGAGGTTCTATAAGTATATTAAGAGGAAAAGAGTCACGAGGGAAAAAATAGGTTCACTTGGATCTGTAGAAATGTCTATGTGCAGAGCGACGGGAGATGGGCGAGGATTTCAATTCACCCCTATTTACCATGGAGAAGGTCATAGAAGCTGAGAATTTCAGGGAAGAAAGGCATATCATCATGAGGCATCTCAACATTATAACAGCTGAGATGTTGGTGGTCTTGAGGAAAGTTACTGGGGGAAGAATCTGCGAAAGGTTTTTTTGCATTATGAAAGACAATTACTAATTAAGGATAATCAGCTTGGCATTCTGTGTGGGAAATGGTGTTGCATGAATCTGATTGACTCTTTTAAAGAAGTGACCAAGAGCATTGCCAAAGGCAAGATGGTAGATGTTGTCCACTTGACAAGGCCCCACTTAGTGGTCTGCTCTGAAAGATGAGATCACATGAGATCCTGGGTGAGCTAGCCAGTTGAAAACAAAATTGACTTTATGGAGGAAGTGAGAGTGCAGGTTTTGGATTGGAGGCCTGTGAGCAGTGGCGTGCTGTGGGGATCAGTGCTGGGTCCCAGTATTTGTCATGTAGGAGAAAGAGAATGTAGGAAACATAATGAATAAATTTGCAGTTGACACCAAAATTAGTGGTGTTTTGGACAGTGAAGGAGGTTGTCTAAGTTTACAACAGAATGAACACAAACTGGGATAAAGGGCAAAGCAGTGACAGATAGAATTTAACGGACAAATGCAAGGTGGTGCATTTTGGGAAGTTAAACCAATACAGAGGGAATACAGAGTCATGGCAGTGATTTAAAACATAGAAACTGAGGTACATAATTTCTTGAAAGTAGCGACACAGGTAGACAAGGATGGTGAAGTAGCCATATGGCACACGTCTTCATTGGAGAGTGTTTTGAGTACAAGAGTTGGAACATCATGCATGATATTGGTGAAACAGCACAAGGAATATTGTATGCAAATCTGGTTGCCATACTATAAGAAGTGTGGGATTAAACTAGAAAGGGGATGCAAAAAAGATTCATAAGGAGGTTGCTGGGACTGGAGGACATGAGTAATAAGGAGAGACTGGATAGGCTGGGACTGTTTTCCCTTTAGCAGAGGAGGCTTAGGGGTGATCTTATAGTATATACAATCATGAGGAGTATGGATAAGGTGAAAGATCATAGTCATGTTCCAAGGGTATGAGAGTAAAACTATAGGGTAAAGGCTTAAGGTGAGATGGGAAAGATTTAAAGGGATCCTGAGATGCAAATTGTTCCATACAGAGAGTGGTGGATATATGGAACGAGCTGCCAGAGAAAAGCTGGCGAATACAATGACAACATTTAAAAGATATTTAGACAGATACATGGATAGGAAAGGTTTAGAGGGTTATGAGTCACACATGGGCATAGATAAGCACCTTGGTTAGCAAGGACAAGTTGGGTTGAAGGGCCTGTTTCCTTGCTGAATAACACTATGATTCGGCTCTGATACATTTCTTGCGGTGTCATTTTTTAATTTGCTACGGTGCTTTGAGAGTTTTGCCTATTGCACAGGAAGTAATCTTTGTCTGGCCTGTTATCCAGTGAGTCCACTCTCTGTGGCTTCATTCGATGCAGACGACACTCATCTGGAGTGGGAATATAACATTAAACAGCTAAGAATAAACAGCAGGAAAAAATAATTTTCCCCTTTGTTAATCTCAACTTTATTCTGTGTGTATTATTTATTTATTTTTTACTTAGAATGAGAAACTTTACACCACTGACATCAACTGCAAAACAAGAAAGTTAAAATAGAATTGGGCTGTGCACAAATGCTTGTATGATCTTCTGCTGGCTCATGATTGCTTATAAAACCCTCCTCCACAACTACTTTTATCCCCAATCCATAAAGAGTCAGTCTCTGAATGATTATGTTATAAATTGAGGTGGCCTTAATTACAAGAATAATATATGCATTTCAAATTTAAGAAAATGTACTGAATGTTTGTTTGTTATTTTGTGTGTGTGTTTTATTAATCTTATTTATGTGCAAAATGTTAGCAACCTTAGCATTAGAATGAAACCATTCCAATTCCTTATGTGAATTTGTTAACCAAATAAGATTGATTTCTTTTTTTCTCTGCATCCATCTGTCTTGCCTTGCAAGGGTGAGAGTGAGTTCAGATACCGAGCCTTTTGTGCCTATTGAGCTTGGCTGTCAAACTGTGTGCATTCATTCAGTGCTCTCACTGCCTGGCACAATAACTCTTCATAGCTGCATTCCTTCACTGATTAAAATTCATGCGATATGTTCAATGTTAATCTTTTGTTCATATTTTCTCCTTTTTATTTCCAATTTCCTAAAATCAGAGGTTATTCCAGTAATGTATTTCTTGCATTATAACAAGGTCTTTAGTTCTGAAATATTTCATGACTTAAGATTGTGAAAGGTCCTAAACAAATGCAAATCTTTTTCTTATTAAGCGCTCCCCTCACTTTCTTCACATAAATTTTGTTGGGTGTCAGCACTCTATTCAACTGTTATTGCTGTTGATATTATCACGATACCGAGATGCATGAGCTTGCAGGGAGGGACAGGTTGTTGCCAGCTATTCTGTTCGACTTTGTTTGTAGCCATTAAAGCAACAAGCCTTGCCACAATTGACAGGTCTCTGTGCTTAATCTGAACCCTAGCTTGGTCTGTAATTGTCCCTTGGCATTCCTGATGGCTTTGTGAAGGTTGTACCTAAATTTCCTGTATAGGTTTGGATCACCCGACTTAAACGCCTTAGATATGAAGTGGATCTCACGGTTCATCTCTAGTTTCCAGCTAGGGAACACTCGGACTGAAATCTTTGGCACATAGTTTCTACACACTTACTGGTGAAGTCTGTGCCAGCAGTGGTGTACTTATTTTGGTTCACCACTGAGTCCTTGACTATGGACCAGTCCACTGGCTTAAACAGTCACGTAGGTTTCCATAGACGAGCACGCCATACAACTTTGTGTGCCGCAATCTCGCGCTTCATAATCTGCTTGAAAGCAGGGAGTAGGAGCACAGTTGATGATCAGATTTTCCAAGCTGCAGGCGGGTGATGAAGTGGTAGGTGTCTCTGTGGGATGTGTAGCAGTGGTCGAAGGTGTTTTGGCATCTGGTGGGATAGGAGATGCATTGATAGTATTTTCTTAGCACACTCTTGAAGTTGGCCTGATTGAAGTTCGCCAGCTATAAAGCCTTGGGGTACTTAGTTTAAAGGCTATTGATTGCGAAGTATCATACATCCAGTCCAAGCTCCACAAATGTTATAGGGTGGGATGTAAACTGCAGTCACGATAGCTGATGTGAATTCCCATGACAGGTAGTAGGGATGGCACCACCGTTAGATAGTTCAGGACTTCCAGCACCTCCACATCTGAGCATCACAAGGTGTTGATTAGAAACCAGACCCATCTACCTGTTGCCTTCTCCAGGATGTTGTACGATCCATCTGGTGAATTGAGAAGCCTTCAGGTTTTAGGGCACAGTTATGTACAGCAGGGGTGAGCCCTGCTGTACATGTCTCTGTGAAACAGAGCACACGGCAATCTCTCAGTTCCCTGAGGGAGGTGAGTCTAGCCTTAAGTTCATTCAATGTTTTTCACAGCTGCAAGACTTACCAGTATGTTAATTCTGTTTTCACTTTTGTGGTTGATTTGCGGCCGAACATAACAATTTACAAACAGTTCAAAAAGCTTCCTGCATCAGAGGTTCACACATTTGACTTATACCAGAGTTTGAAAAATAGAGATGGTAAAAGCAAGGTCCCACATAAAGGATTAGAATGTAAATTTAAAGCTCATGGAATGATGAGTACCACATTCTCACAGATAGCTGATGGTGGACAGGAAACATAAAATAGAGATAAAGGGACCTTTTCTGAGCGGCAAGCAGTGGCCTTGGTTAAGTCCTTATCCGAGCCGTTCACAATGTATGGAGTTAAATGTATTATCTGCAAGTCTGTGAGTCTCACAAAGCTGGTGCGAAGATGAGTTGTGAGGACAATACGGAGACTCCAGAATGATTTGGACAGGTTGAATAAAGGAACATAAGTAATTAGGAGCAGGAGTAGGTCACTCAGCTGTTCAAACCGCCCTGCCATTTAATATGATCAGAGCTAAGCTGCCTCAGGCCTCATTGCTTGTTCTCTACCAGTTCCCATTTGCCATCCATAAAGTTATGAAGTGATACAGCATGGAAACAGGCCCTTCGGCCCAACTTGCCTACAGTGACCAACATGTCCCATCTAAGCTACCTGCCTGCGTTTGGCCCATGTCCCTCCAAACCTGTTCTATCCGTGTACCTGTCTAATTGTTTCTTAAATGTTGCAATAGTCCCTGCCTCAACTGTCTCCTCTGGCAGCTTGTTCCATACACCCACCACCCTTTGTGTGAAAAAGTTACCCCTCAGATTAATATTAAATCTTTCCCCCTTCATCTTAAACCTATGTCCTCTGGTTCTCGATTCCCCTACTCTGGGCAAGAGTGTCTGTGTGTCTACCAAATCTAATCCTCTCATGATTTTATACACCTCTATTAGATAACCCATCATCCTCCTGCGCTCCAAGGAATAGAGTCTCAGTCTGCACAACCACTCCCTGCAGGTCAGACCCTTGAGAACTGGCAACATCCTCGTAAATCTTCTCTGAACCCTTTCCAACATGACAACATCTTTCCAGGAACATGGAGCCCAGAAGTGAACACAATACTCTAAATGCGGCCTCACCAACGTCGTATATAACTGCAACATGATCTCCCATATTCTATGATGAAACGTCACCCATTCCCTCTCTCCTAGATGCTGCCTGACCTGCTGAGTTTCTCCAGCATTTTGTGATATCTCCCATTCAATACTCAATACTCTGACTGATGGCCAATGTGCCAAAAGCCTTTTTGACCACCCTATCCACCTGTGACACCACCTTCAAGGAACTATGTACCTGCACCTCTGTATCCATCTGCTCTACAACACTCCACAGATCCCTACCATTCATTGAGTAGGTCCTACCCATGTTAGACTTTTGAAAATGCAACACCTCCATGATCTCCATTCCCTGATCTTTCAAAAATGTATCTAGTTTATCCTGATACCCCAAAGATCTAGCCTCTACACCCCTTTGGAATAGAGAATTCCAGAAATATGCAATGCCATAGGAAGAACTTTAGTTTTAATTTACTGCTCCTAATCTTCAAATTATGTGTGGCAAGTGGGCAAATGCACGGCAGATGCTGTCGAATGGGGATGACAAAGAAGTCATCCACTTTGACAAAAACAGGAAGACAGATTGATATCTGAATGGTGAGTGATTAGGAGATTGTGCGATGCACTGACCTGGGTGCCCTTATGCACCAGTTGACGAAAATAAACATGTAGGTGAAGCATGGTGATAAGGAGGTAAAACGGGAGCCGGATGTCTCTAGCTGCAATTGTACGGGGCTTTGGGCAATGCGAGTGTTGTGATCTTAACTGAAGAAAGATGTTTTTGCGAAGGAGAGAATGCAGCAAATGTTCACTGGACTACTTCTTGGGATGGCAGAACTGATACTTGAAGAGAGATTGGAACAATTGGGCTTGTATTCAAGGAAAGGGGACCTCACTGAAACCTATAATTCTCAGAGAAAATGAAACTGGACTGGACTGACTAGATGCAGGGAAATGTTTCCAATGGGCCCAGAAACAACGGTCATGGTCTAAGGATGTGTTGTAGGCCGAGATAAGGTGAAATTTCTACACCCAGATAGTGGTGGACCTGTGGAATTCTTTACTATAGAAAGCAGTTGAGGCCAAATCATTAAATACTTTAATTGAGTTGGATGTAGTATTGATAGCTAAAAGGATATGGGAGAAAGCAGTTAGTTCTCCAGGGTTCCGCATATGGATGATGAAATAAAGTATTGAATTGTACAGCAGGCTTGAATGATCTAACACTGTTCAAATGTCCATGTGTAAGCATTTCGTGAATTATTGGCTGCTACTTTCACTGGCATTTTTGCACCAGGTCTATCTTCAGGTGACATTTGAAAGATTTACACTGCTGCCTGTACCTCGGTGCACCTTTAAGTCTCACGTAGGTCTATTTTCTCCGAACACTCTTGGCATCAGAAGACTTCTTTTGGCATTGACAAATGGGCAGTACTTTTATGGCTCATAATTAGCATTCATTTCCTGCATCTCTTATTAAAGGATGTTTGGTGCCTGTTAATGGGACAATGGATCCTTCTAGACTGTACAATTCTATTGTTCACTGAAGGATGATTGAGTGGATTTAATATTTTGTTCTCCACTCTAACCTAGGACCAAGGAGACCCATTGGTTGACATTCGGCAATGATGTGCGGATCCTGTTCTATTTAACTATATGAGGCATGGTACAGGCTCTGGAACCACAGACTTTAAAGAAACCCATGACATCATGCTGTGGAATTTGTGCGTCTGACTGTTTTGAAAAAAAGATCCGGGCTGACCATTCCGTAAACATTTGTATTTGTAGGCAAATACGTAGAATGATGAATGTATATAATGTTCTAAAAACAGTTCCTCCCAAATCTATGGATTTTTGGAAGCTCAATGCCAAGAAAGTAAGCAGTTACAACTTTTTGTATACACTAGAAAGAGTCTTTTTTATTAAAATCTCTACAGAACGGATGAAACATTTTGCTAGATTTCATTAACAGTAAAGCAAGGATTCAAATTAGAATATAAAACAATACAGCTCAAGAACAGACCCTTCCACCAACCATGTCTGCACTGACCTTGATGCCAATCTAACTAATCCATTTTTACCTGCACGTGGTCTATCTCCCTCCATTGCTTGCTTGTTTATGTATCTTTCTAAATACCTCTTAAACTTTGCAATCAAATCTGCATACAAATAGATACAATCAGTTCAAACTCAAGTACAATAGATAGAGCAAAGGGGACGAGAAGCAGATTATTTCCTGTGCCGCATGTTGGTGAGAGTAGGAATAGGAGGTTAGGACAGATGAATGGGTAGCTAAAGAGCTGGAGCAGGGGGTCAGGGTGTTGGACCATTGGGAAATCATCTTGAGCAATTGTGACCCATACAGGAGTGATAGATTGCAGCTTAACTGGAGAGGTACCAAAATCCCAGCACGGAGATTAGCTAGATTTACTACGTTTAATCATAGATCTATCTACCTATAGCTAGATCAACAAGTTTAAACCTGTCTGGCAGAGCATGGGACCCAAAGCAGTAGTAAGGTAGATGAGAAGGTTGAGGCTAATAGAGAAGTTAAAGACAGCAAGTTCAGACGACAGGATAGACAGGAGTACGATAGGGAGTAGGGGATGAGTAATGCATTAAACTGCATTTATTTCAATGCAAAAGACCTGATAGATAAAGCAGATTAACTCAGCATTAATATGTCCAAGAATCTAGGATGGAATTTGTTAAGTGGGTTTGGGAAATGTTTCTCAATCTATGTATGGATGGCCTTACAAGAGAAGGGCAGAACCCAATCTCCTCATGTGAAATAAGGTTGGGCCGGTGGCTGAATGTTTGTGGGGAGTCACTTTGGTTAGGAAAGGTTTGGAGGAATACAAGCCAGGTACAGGCAAGTGGGACTAACTTGGTTAGGCAGCATGGTCATATTGGATGTGTTGGGCTAAAGAGCTTGTTTCTGTGCTGTTTTGCTCCAAGACTGATAGACGGCATGGACAGGGTGGGCTGAAGGGCCTGTTTCTGTGCTGTATGACACATCTGCGAAACAAAACAGATGGTGGCAGCCATTTGAGCAACAAGCACAGATTACACCTGCAGAGCCATCTCCTGATGGTCATGAAAAAACATGTTCTCCCATGACTTCAACAACCACAATCTATAGTGTTGTTTTAGAATGGAAGAGAAACTCACTGAACTGTCGCAAAAGGAAAATATAATAGTGAAAAATGACCAATTTACAAATAATGAACACTAATATGGTAATAAATTATTTGTTTTATTTTTTATCTGCTTGTTGGTTTTTTCTGCAGCTGAAGATGAGTTATGGCAGATAAGGTCCAACATGAGTAATGCTGAGGCAGATAATAGCTGGAAGTTGCATTTAGGCAATGTAGCATTTCTAACTCTTGCAGCTCTGGGATAATTGGTTCTTCATTCCCAGGTTTATTGGCTCTGCTTTTCTCAGGACAGCTAGATCCTCTCATTCTCTGGTGACTCCAACTCTGGTAGTAAAATTGAATTGTGCCATAATTTTGAAGGTTTTGTGGAATACTGCACCCCGGGGTCTATTCGATCAACAAGAGTTTTGGTTCTGCATGTTAATTGCTTGCTGTTTTTGTCCAAGCGTTTATCATGATTTCTGATTTTAGTCTCAGTTTGTGGCTATTTGAAACTCAGGCTGGAGAAGTTTGAGATAGAATCCTCACTGAGGCCGCAAATCCAACTGTGACGTTCATACGAGAGTGTTCCATCCATGGCTGATTGACTGAAGATGTCTTTGCAATGTGGTGTACCAATCCAGGTCTACAGGCTGACGTGCCCTAAACATTCAAGAGTGTTACAGAACTTTTCAAGGCAGAGAGTACTTCTGGATTTTCCATCTTCAAGTATTGGATGCGAGTGTGCATTGAGGTCAGTGTAGTGCTAGATATCTCTGCCCATCATGTCTGTCTCAGGCTGGCCATATCTAACCTAAAATGTCTGAGTTCCTGAGTTTCAACAGCAGAGCAGTGTTCAGCACTTTGGCAATTGGTTTCAGCAGATGTCTGAATGTTCCAGGCTCTGAACTTCATATTGTGGAGTGGAATGTGCATGTTTTTATTCTAATATGTGATAGCCAATGCACCCCAGTAATCACATGGGCTAGGCTGAATGTCTTGGCCCAGTGGCATGAAGGTGAACAATAGCTGGAGACTTGGCTGTGCTATCCATACACATCATACCCACACAAACACATATGTATTCTCATGGTCACTGCAGACAAAGATGTAGTACTTTTGTCCTCATCTCCTCCTCCTTGAGCTTGCTCTGTACCTCAGTGCTTCCTTCTTCACTCTCACTCCACACTCCAATATCCTTCCTTTCTTGTCCCCCACTGAACAAGCAGAGAATGAGGAGGTGGTGTTGGAGTTTTGGTGGGGACGAGGGGGGGAGAGAGTATATTTATTGTGAGAGAGATAGCACTGTGTCAGCCAATGAATAGTTATTTGTGAATTATGTACAAAATCAATCTCAGTGGCCAGGCTTGGTTGACAATGGAATTGTCCAGAGCACAACATTCTCAGGCGACCATGCTTTTCAAAACAAAATCCTTGGGTGCTTTCAGATTGTTACAATTCAGGCAACTTCCCTTAATCCACTTCCATTTACTTTTTGACCTGTTTGTTTTCTGCTGCTCTGTAGTCCCTTGGCTTTGAGAATGACTTATTTCCCCTCTGGTTCTCCGTGTGCTGAAGCTGATGAGGTCAATATTAGAACCACAGACTGTTTCGCTGATAAGGCAGAGGGTGACTGACTGGAATTTCTGCCCTTAACTAAGATGGGCCGGGAATGTTGTAAATGACTCCAGCAACTGAGGAAAAACCAAAGTGCTGGAGGGAAATGAACGACGACATTTATTTTTCGGTGTCCCGACACCTAAAACTCCACAGATGCTGCCTGACCCACTGAGTCCCTCCAGCACGTTGTGCTTTTGCTCTAGGTTCTGCCATCTATTGTCAAATGGATCTCCAGATACAAAGGATTTGATTGTCTGAAGGGATTGCCTTTGCGAACACCTTCCAGAAGCCCCATTACAAACATATTTGAGTAGTTGGGTGTTGAAGATTAGGCTATGTTACTGTGCCCTCCGTGGCTGAAATGCATGTTGGAAGAAATTCAAACATGTGCACAATCAAGGACTGATGGGTCAAGTGAAAATCAGAAGTGAATTAACAAAGAAAAACATGTCAAGGAATTGATACTGCACAGTTACAGTAGCAAATGTACTTTATGATGCATTTGGCCTGCCTTGGCTTTCTTTAGTTTGTTTTTTCCCTGTATTCTGGGAGTCTGGTAACTATCTAATGTTACACTGTTGTTTTATATATATGCTTTTTTTAAAGGTCATGTGACAGATCAGGGTGGCAGCTGTTTCCATTACTTCGTCTCTGTTAATCAAACCTATTGTGTAGAAACAGAACATGTAATATTGTTTAAACAGCGTCTTCCTATAATTCTTTCAACACACTTCAGGGGACCTTTTAAAACATTTCCGTTGGTGAGATCATTTTTAGAATCAAGTTGGCTGCTGTACAAAGGATTAAATAAATTAACATGTACTAAACAATCTACATTTATGCGTAAATGTTTGTTAAGTACAATTTAGTCATTTTAGCTCTTTTTTCCCTATTTTAACATTGAAGAAAATAAACCAAATTGCCTGTCAGAGTCAGGGTACAGTGGTGTCAGAGCACTAGTGAAATAGATTAGGTGAATGGGAATGGTGCCCCGTTGTGCTTCAACAATGCCCTTCAATCACAGCCTTGGAAGAGTCCTTCTAATGGCACCATATACAGTTTTACATTGGGCATTATTCTGACCTCCAAGTCGGATTGCTGAATGCTGCTGATTCTAGATAGTGCCTCCTGATAATTGGATCACTGGCAAGTAAAGAGAGGAAACATTTGTGTCATCAATCAGGATTGGATTCAAGGCTTCATTCCACAGATGGAAGGACACGACTAACTCATGGCTGGCTGTGCTTTGATGAGTTACTTTAAATGGAAGAATTAGCCACCATTCCCCACTGCACTCCGAAACAGGACCATGCAATGCCGATCACCGATTAGATTAGCTGCTATTGAAAGTGAACCCAAACATTTAAGGGCACACCCTTGAATGGAACAAGTAGTTTGTGATGTTCACGGCTATGGGAAGGATGGACCAAGGAACAAAATACATGTATGAGAAACACAATCTCAGGAACAAGCTGTTGCCGTGAGACTAGTCTCAAAGGTGACTGAGTTGGAACTGAACAAAATCGTGCCGTTTTGAATTAACACCTTGTTAGCTAATTACTGGTGCAATTCACACTGCCTGACTTCTGATATCCAGGAAAGTAGATAATTGGCAGCTTTGTACAGCCTCAAAGTAAAAAGAAATGAACTTCAAAAAAAACTTTTGCCAAAAAAGGAGTAATGGGATTGTACAACTGAATTATTCTATCCTTCACACATTGGCTGGTTAATCTCATTGTTGGATTTCATTTACCTCGATATTTAAACAGGGATCATTGTAGAAAAGGTGCTGAAGCTTTCAGGCTCTCTTTATTGGACAATATCCACCGGGTCTGGAACTACCACAGTCTTTGCTAATCCACAGATCCAGAAGGAGATATATGTGAAATTATGCAGCAAAGTATTTTCCTGTATTTTTCACCTGGATCATCGCACCCTGTAGAGCCTGACAGTTGGGTGTTATTAACATTTTTCTGCTTTTCTTCAAGCCACAGCTAGTTGAATTGAGTGTTGAGTTTGCAACAGATCTTATCCACACAATGTAGTGGGAGGGATTAGTAGGGTGGAACATATAATTTGAAGGTTGGACAAGGGTAATAGAGTCAGAAGGGAGGTGGATTGCTGCAAAACACAAAGAAAAGCTACTATATCAACAAATAGAACACAACACAACATAAAAACACAACATAAAAAGGCCCTTCAGCCCAACTTGCCCATAATGACAAACTACCTCCTCTGGCAGCTTGTTACATATACCCACTAACTCCTTTGTGAAAAAGGTTTCCCCTCAAGTTCTGATTATTTTTTTCCCCCTCTCACCGTTAAACTATGTCCCCTGGTTCTTGATTCCCCTACTCTGAGGAAATGACTGTGCATTTACCCTATCTCAGGCCATAGAACGCATTTTGCCAGGATGCATCACAGCATTGTTTGGAAAGAGCTCCATCCAAGACCACATGGAATTTCAGAGAATTATGGACGCAGCTCAGACCATCATACCTCCATTCCATCGACGCAATTCATACCTCGCGCTGCTTCGGCAAGGCCACCGGCATAATCATGGACTAGTCACACCCTGGCCACTCCTTCTCCCCTCTACCATTCAGGCAAAAGGTATAGAAGTGTGAAAACACACACCTCCAGATTCAGGGACGGTTTCTTCCCAGCTGTTATCAGGCAACTGAACCATCCTACCACAACAAGAGAGCAGTCGTAAACTACTATCTCCTGTATTAGAAACCCTCGCTCTATCTTTTATCAGACTCTAGTGCCATTATCTTTCACTAAACGTTATTCCCTCTACTCTACAACACTCCCTAGGGCCCTGCTGTTCACTGTGTAGATCCTGCCCTGGTTTCACTTCCCAAAATGCAACATCTGGCACTTATCTACATTAAACTCCATTAACCATTCCTCAGCCTACTTGCCCAACTGTTCAAGATTCTGCTGTATTTTTTGATAACCATGTTCACTTATAATACCACCACCCTAGTGTGTTATCAAATGAAGGAAGAAAATTTTGAAAGCAAACTCATAATTTATTTTAAAATGCATTTCAGAGCCTCGGGGCTGGAGACAGGATGAGTCTAGCATAGCCAAGGCAGAATATGTCTTTCTAGACAGTGCAATGGATTTCTTGAGTTTTGGGTCATTGATCATATCTCCTCTGTATTCATAGAGGCTATCTGAAAGAGACAATAGAGTTAATCCACTAAGTTTATTGAGCAAGTCATTTGTAATTCCGATCTGAGGTGGGCTACCGCAGGCTGAAACCTGCATATAGCAATGACTTTTGTGTACTTTCCAAAAATAAGAGCCAGCGATCTTTCATGCCCACTGATATCTCTGTGAAAGACAGAAATAATTTACCTTGAGCCTTTGGCCACTCCTACCTTCCCCTTTTTTTACTCTCCAAATACCACTCCCTACAGTTCCCAACTCAAGGAACAAAGGGTCGGGACCTGGCATCATAGCAGTATGGACCTCTGCCCGGTTCCTGTTCTGGTATCTGAACTAAATGTTCTCCTGATATGAAATGCTTAAAATAAAATTTGTCCCTTGAAAGCTGTGAGATCATTCCTGCAGTGGATTCATTAAATTATTTATTTCAAAGGAATTAGACACCTTCTGCTAAAATGGAGGAAAGAAATGTTAGATTAAATAGTTCATTCATATTTACTCACTGATTCAAATGTTATGAAGTAATGCACTATGGAGGAAAAAAACTGGGCTTACACCCCGGATAAGAAAAGCTGCTCCAGGATCTCAAAAAGGAAAACAAACTACAATAAATCAGAAGGTTATTAAGTGATCCATGTTATAGACAATAGACAATAGACAATAGGTGCAGAAGGAGGCCATTCAGCCCTTCGAGCCAGTACCGTCATTCAATGTGATCATGGCTGATCATTCTCAATCAGTACCCCGTTCCTGCCTTCTCCCCATACCCACTTCCTTACATGAGTCCCACACGAGTGTTTTGTTGCTGTAGTAATCTGCAATACATCACAGTAATTGTTTTCGGCACAAAGAAATGCAAAACGCTGAAAATGTATTCCTTTTTATCATACGGTTAGAGTTAAGAATGTTAAACAGCACAGAAGAAAATAGCAATCTCTTTTTCCTACATATTTATTTTGGAACATAACAAGGTGAGTTAAATAATGAGTTGGGAAGGTTGCTGCGTGGATTTTAAACAATGAAATACCTGAATTCAAATGGATTTACAAAAGCTTCCAGAGTTAATCCACTAAGTTTATTGAGCAAGTCATTTGTAATTCCGATCTGAGAAAAGTAATTATTGCTTGAGAGTCAGTACAAAAGTTCTCCACAGTTCCTGGCTTTGAGGGGATAAGACTGCAGCTATTCATTCAACTATAATGCAGAACATGTTACAGTGATCAAGTTTTTGACAATCCAGAGGCCTGGACTGTTGATCAAGAAATCCGAGTTTGCTAGATTTTCCATCTGTAAATGATGGGAAATCCTATTATGTTGACTGACCCCCAAGCCTGCATCCCATACCATCCTTCTGGCATGCTTAACTCTGCATTAGTAATAAAACTTACAGCATCTCTCCACATCTAATGTTTACCAGAGCAAGAGCTAATTAATAACAATGTGGGTATTACAAGGGAGTTTTTGCAGGGAAGTGTGATGAACATAGTTTCCATTGAAGACAACTTGGATTATTGTCTTAATGAAGGGCTGCAGGGAAGCAAGATGATTTATGTTCATACAATAGGAAAAACACAAACCTTAGGACAAACTCAGTGGATCAAGCAGCATGTGAGGTCGCAAAGGGATGGTCAAGGTTTATTTCAAATGACTGATCCACTGGTACAAAAAGTAATTTGAGAAGTAATCTGTGGTAGACAGATTCGAACGGCTCTGTTTTATTCCAGTGGTTTATCAACATCGAAAATTTCGGAATAATCAAATCTACTAAATATAACAGCTCCATGAATTCTTTGCAATTTGATATGGCAACATTTTATCTTATTATTTGTATTCTTGACAGTAGAAAATATAAAACTAATCTTGGATTATTAGGTTATGGTAAATTAAGAACAAAATAATGGTCATGCAGCAACTAAACAGAGAATGTTTCAGGTTAATGGCTTTCCATCCAAGTGGTTCACAGAAATGTTAACTCTGTTTCTTTCATCATAGCTCCAGAATTTACTGTTTTATTCAGCACCCAGCAGAATATGGTGGTACAATGATTCAATAATAACACTGATGATACCTAAATGTGGTGTTTGTTGTGCTCGGATGACAGAGGCTTGTCAGCCATTAAAGCCATTCTCATGATAATAGATAGACAGCAGCAATGCAGACACTGTCCTGGGAGGGATGTGTGGCAGTGGAGGTTAAAGAGAGAATTCTCAGATTTACTCATATTGATATCCAATTACAAAAAACGGAGTCTAACAGGAGGGTGGGGTGGGGGGATGGTTGTAGTGGAGTATCCAGACGATCTTCCAGATAGCGGCCATAGTAAAGGCATGGCAACGTAACACTTGGATTTCAAAAAGGGGAAGTCATAGAGCTGTTAACATATAGTCAAAAGTAGCGCTTCTTTGTTTCTTTTTGTTGTTATGAACCATTATGAACAAATTTTCACTGTTCAGATCATCCTCACTTTCTGCCCCAGGTGGAATTTGATCACAAGAAGTATTTAAGGTGGATATAACTATTTATTTAAAAGTTCAAGGAATTGAAGCCTGTGGGGTATTAGCGTGGAAGAGGGGTTGAGGCTCGTATTGATCAGCCAGGGAGGTTTGGGAGGTCACAGGGCCTCCTGCTCCTAGAATCATCTGTTCATTGAGGCCATATCCCATTCTTTACACTGTAATGACTGATGCAGCAACTGCACTGGAAAGGTTGTGAATGCAGTGCTGTCAGCATTGGTGCACCCTTTCAACAGGTAGAGCAACTGTTAAAACCTTGCACTCTTCACGGACTTCAAAATGTGTCTGACCAGCTGACAATAGGCTCTGAATCTCTTAAGTCAGCAGAGTGCCTCTTTAAAAAGTGATAAAGTGTTATACCTCTGAGTTTCTCTTCATGTCAGCAAGGCTGGAAACGGCCATTGCAAGAACAAGGATGCCATTAGGTGTCTGATCCTGGATACTCATCAGGCACAAAGACATGTTTGGTCCAATTCTGTAATTTCACCTGAAAGTAATTACTGTCATGATCTATGCCAGTGGATCAATTCCTGTGTATCTTGTGCACTGATAATACAGGAATCAATCCAATTTCTACGCCATTGCCTACATCAGAAACTACACAAATGCTGCTCCCCAATATCTAGCATAACAAATAGTCAGCAGCTGCACTATTGCGAGGATAATTCTATCAAGGGTAGCTCTGGCCCCATGCATAGTTCGAGCATAATTCTGATGTAAACCTCCTAACACTGTTTTAAGTGTCTCTCGAGCAAAGTGTATGATTTGTTGTACAAATCCAACTGGCTTAATGCACCCGTTAAAAATAAAACCTAGGAATTTGATTTTATCTTGCATTCCAGTTCTTTATCTCTACTTTCCCAAGGTAAAGGTCAACACTAAAAAATATATGCACTGGAGTAAATAGAACTGATATCTGTGAAGTGTACCTCGCCTTGCAATGGCTTGAATAGGTTTGATGTGCACCAAAATTTCTTTGATAAGTTAAGCGGTTAGCTGTTATCAATATGCAGTGGTAAAAGTCACGTGCACACTAAGGAATTTGAAAAGGATATGCCCTGTCCTGCAGAGAACATTTAAATTGCAACATCTGCAGATTTTTGATTAACATTTAAATTGTACTGGACATGAATAGAATTGATTGTATTAGCTACCCTAACAGAAGCCAAACACAATGGAAACCTGTCCACCATTTCTAAATTCATTGCTTACCGAAGATAAATAGTTTTGTGAGAAGTCTGCACTACTGCCCACACACCCTCATCTCTGACAAACAGTGGGGTAAGAGCAGGCTGTTCTGATCTGTAATAATCACACAATAATAACATGGCCAACATACACTGAGACTTAAAATTGCAACATTTAAAAAAAGATTGGTTTTGAGATTGAACAAGATGGAACTGGGATATCGCTGCTCCCTTGAACATGGGGCAGAAGCACCCAATCAAGCTCTCTCATCCCCAGTCTTATAACATACAGTTAAATGGCAGTCTTAGTGTTTGATGTTGAACCTTATGCAACGTAGATATAAAGATATGTCTGAACAGGCTGCTTTACAGAACGTTGAATATGCAGACAGCAACACCTAGTGCTATGAACCAGTACTGCAGACCCAATGCTTTGAGTGATGCCAGTGACTCCGCGTATCTCTATATTGTGCACAGAGAGAGATGAACAAAGCACATTAAACACTGCCATGCATTAGTCTGTCAAGAGGAAATTCAGTGAAAGGTTCTGGACTCAGTTTCTGGGGTAAGTCGAAAATCGGGGAAGAGGGTATTGATTTGGGAGGAGTGACAGGGACATGTTGGTGGAGGTAGAGACGGAAGGGGAGACGGGTGCAAGGCACTGCTTGTGATTGGTCATGTGGGCAATGGTATTTGAGATGGTGTGCGACTGGTCAAGTTAGGGGGTATGATCATCAGCTGGGGTTGCTGGAAGCATACAAACTGACGCCATTTATTACAGTTGGGATGAGGCACTGCTGGGAATTGTGGATAGTTTAGTTTATTGTCACGTGTATCGAGGTACAGTGAGAAGCTTTTTTGTTGCATGTTATCCAGTCAGCGGAAAGACGATACATGATTACAATCAAGCTGTCCACTGTGTACAGATACAGGATAAAGAGAATAATGTTTGGTGCACGGTAAAGTCTGATTAAAAATAGTCTGAGGGTCTCCAATGAGGTAGTTGGGAGGTCAACACCGCTCCCTAGTTGGTGATAGGATGGTTCAGCTGCCTGATAACAGCTGGGATGAAACTGTCCCTGAAGCTGAAGGAAAGTATTTTCACACTTCTGTACGTCTTGCCTGATGGGTGAGGGGAGAAGAGGGAATGTCCAGGGTGAGACTTGTCCTTGATTATGCTGTGGGCCTTGTCGAAGCAGTGTGAAATGTAGATGGAATCAATGGAAGGGAGGTTGGTTTGTGTGATGGTCTGGACTGCACCCACAATTCTCTGCAATTTCTTGCAGTCTTGGATGAAGCTGTTCCCAAACTATGCTGCGATGCATCCCGATAAAATGCTTTCTACGGCGCATCTGGAGAGGTCATGAGAGTTGTGGGGACATGCCGATCTTCCTAAGTCTTCTAAGGAAGTAGAGGCATTGGTGTGCTTTCTTGACCATTGCTTTGATGTGGCTGGTCCAAGACAAGTCATTGGTGATATTTACTCCTAGGAACATGAAGCTTTCAACCATCCCTACTTGCCATCAATGTAATATGTATGTATATCACTTCACTTCCTGAAGTCGATCACAATCTCCTTTGTCTTGACGACATTGAGGAAAAGGTTGTTGTCTTGGCACCAGGTTACAAGGTGCTCAATCTCCTTCCTGTGCTCCGTCTCATAATTAATTGATATCCGGCCCACTTGTCATCTGCAAACTTGTAAATGGAGTTGGATTTGTACTTGGCTGCACAGTCATGTGTGTATGTGGAGTAAAGAAAGAGACTGAGAACACATCCTGGCAGGGCACCAATGTTGAGGATTATTATAGAGGGCATCACTGGGGCTTAATGATTTGGGTGGATGGGGTACAGGGTGTCTTGGGTCAGGTGGCAGGTTGGTGAATGGGGCTGTGGGAGGAGAGGTGGATTGAGCGAGGCTCACAAACTTTATGGTGAAGGAAAGTGATCCAGAGGGAGAGAAAGGCGAGTATGTTACTTCAGGGGCACTTTGCCAAGTAGTGTTTTATGCACAAACATGGAAGAAAATTTGCAATCTATACACAGGAAGGTCTCCTTTAATACATGTTGAACTTACTTCACAGATGTCCAAGGATATATGGTTGTCTATTGATCATAAACCAGATTAGTCGGATGTTTGATGATGTAATTCAATAGCAAGAGGAAAATATAAAGAGAAAATAATGAAATTCCATTGATCTATTTTGTTGTATCCACACCATAATATACTGTAAACATTAATGGAGATATGTACTGTGTTGTTACAAGATTTGTGGTATGCCTTATTGCAGTAATCGTTTAGTTCATCATTGTGAATCAGGGAATCTTGTAACAATCAAAGCTTGTTTTTCAAACTCACAGTTTAGACACTAATCTGTTAATATTAATGCCTCTTGTACGACTACAGCATATTTACATGAAACATATTGCTGTTCTAAAGGTTAGATGTCAGTTATGAGCAAGAGTTTGGAGTAGAATTTTTAAAAAGCTATGGTCTAAGCAGCTTTGAAAGGTCGTTGGAGCAAGATTCATCTGCGATTGTGGAGCAAGAGGGAAATACTGAGAACATTCTCTGTTACAGTTATGAAGATTGTGGTTGTCATTCTTGAAAACAAGATAGCTTTTGTTAAGGGTAAGATTTTTGTGATTTCTGCAATGGCTTATGAAATTGGGGAGTGAAGCTCACTCCTTTACTGTCTACTCTGTATTTCTGTTTATACATGGTTTTAGTTTACTCTCATTTTAGTGCAAATCTCTCTCGCCTATTGTTTCTTCTCTGAATAGTTCTGTCACATCTGTACATCTCTCAGTCATCGGCCTTAACTTTACTTTTTTTTTCCTGTCGCATAGATTTTTCATATTGTTTTTGTATTCCTCGTGAAGTTTATTTCACTTCTCATTACGTCGTTCGTCGTCTGCAGTTGGATTTAAAATAATGGGGACGAGAGATGGGCTCTCAATCTGAGAAGCTATTGTTGTCAAGATGGACACCAGGATCTGAGCTTTGTCTCTACCTCACCTACCTGCTTCAGACTGATAGAAAGATAAAAACAGGTAAATAGAAAAGGTTTCATGTAAGTGTCTTCTGTGCTTTTTTTCAGTTCAAGCATCAACCACTGTGACAGCAATGGTTGGAGATAATGTCACGCTGACCTGTGACTCGAAAAAAGATGGTGACATATACATGGTGTTATGGAAAGTGGTGAGTAATATACATACTAGATTTGATTCCTGGACCAGTGCTAAGATGGTGAATGCCTCTGGTGTTGTTGTCAAAGTGAAAGGAATGTGTTAGCTGAGGAGCTGCCATATTTAGATGACCTATACCAGAAGCAACTTGCTGCTCACCAGACTCTTTCCTGTCTGGTGTACATCCACCAGGCACTTGCAGTGTTTTGTCTGAGCAAACAGCCTTATGCCATCAGCAGGGACGATCTGAGGACTTTCAGATCATTACTAGAGTAAAAAGCTCTACATTTTTGCTTTTGAATATTTTTTTGTTTCCTCGTGATTCATACTGAACTATTATTACAAGAACATGACCAAGCTCCAAAGGAGCAATTTCCCAATCCAGTAATTTTTTTCATGCTTCCTTTTGAAACTGATGCTTAAGGTTAGATGGCTCTAAACTCCATCTTTCGAGGGACAGAGACATCTTAGATGTATTTTGTTTTTGGTAGTTGTTGCACCTAATGTGCCTATGAAACAGCAACAATTAAGACTCAGACTACTGACCTGGCGGAACCTGTCCTCATGGTCAACAACTTCACTTTTGCCTCCTCTCACTTTCTCCAGGTTAAAGGTGTACCCATGGACATTCGCATGGGCCCAGCTAAGCCTGCCTTTTGTTGGTTACGTCGAACAGTCCTTGTTCCAAACGTTCACTGGTACCATCCCTCAACTCTTTCTCCATTACATTGATGACTGCGTTGTGGCTGCCTCATGCATCCATGCAGAACTTGGTGATTTAATTAACTTTACCACTAACTCCCACCCTGCCCTCAAATTTACTTGGACACTCTCTGATACCTCTATCCCCTTTCTTGCTGTCATCTGAAACCCATCGGATCACCATCTCTAGGTACTAAAACGCCTGCATGTTGCAAACCCTCTCTCTTTGACACAGTTGAGAGTGACACGGTTAATTCAGAGACTAGGGTCCTGAACTTAAAGAAAGGAGAATTTAAAGATATGAGACGGGAATTGGCTCAGATAGACTGGCAAATTACACTTAAAGGATTGATGGTGGAGGTGCAATGAGAAAGATTTAAAGACCACATGGATGAACTCCAAAAATTGTTCATCCCTGTCGGGCAAAAAAATAATACGGGGAAGGTGGCTCAACCATGGCTAACGAGGGAAAACAAGGATAGTGTTAAATCCAAGGAAGAGGCATATAAATTGGCCAGAGGAAGCAGCAAACCGAAGGACTGGGAGAAATTTAGAACTCAACAGGGGAGGACAAAGGGGTTAATTAAGAGGGGGAAAAAAGAGCATGAACGAAAGATTGCGGGGAATATAAAACTTTCTTTAGATATGTAAAAAGAAAAAGATTAGTGAATACAAATGTAGGTCCCTTACAACAAAAAGTAAGGAAATTTGTGTTTGGTAGATTATTTCTTTGTTGTAACAATGCTTCTTGGCAATAAATCTTATACCGTTGGAAAGCCTGTTTATTTCCCTTTTAAATGGTGCCACATTTGTAAGGAACATGCATTTGTGGGATGAGCAGCAGAGCTGAGTATGTGGGTTGTGCCCATGAAAAATCTTCCAAATCTTCTCTGCCAATGCCAAACAGCTTATTCTGCCATTGACTCTTGTTCGGTGTTGTTTGGTGGATTGGATGATTGAAGTCTGAAGAAACAAGACATATTGGCAATTTAACAATTTATTCATTTAATAAACAGGAGCCTCAGTAGCGTGTGGAAGAACCATACACAGCCACAACAGCCTGGCACCTCCTCCTCATGCTGGTCACCAGCCTGGTCACACACTGTTGTGGGATGGCATCCCATTCTTCAACCAGCATTTGTCGCAAATCAGCCAACGTGGTTCTGTTGGTCACTCTGGCACGAACAGCACGCCCAAGCTGATCCCACAAGTGTTCAATGGGGTTGAGGTCAGGACTGCTGGCAGGCCATTCCATCCTCTCCACTCCCAAATTCTGGAGGTAGTCTCTGAGAAACCCTGCTCTGTGGGGGCGAGCATTGTCATCTTGGAGGATAGAGTTCGGTCCCAGACTGTGGAGATATGGGATTGCCACTGGTTGCAGAATCTCATCTCGATATCTCTCTGCATTGAGATTGCCTCCAATGATGACAAGCCTTGTTTTTCCAGTGAGGGAGATGCCGCCCCACACCATCACACTGCCTCCACCTAAAGATGTTACTCTATCGGTGCAGCAATCAGCATAGCGTTCTCCGCGTCTTCTCCACACTTTGACCCTATGATCCAACTGCCTTAGGCAGAATCTGGACTCATCGCTGAACATAACGTTCCTCCACATGTTCAGGTTCCAGTGCACGTGTTGCCGACACCAGCGCAAACGGGCCTGACGGTGAAGGGCAGTCATGGCAGCCCTATGAGACCGGAGATCGGCTGCGTGCAGTCTGTTCCGAATTGTCTGGGCAGAGAGCCGTCGGCCATATCGTCCTGCAAACCTTGACTGCAAATCTGTAGAAGACAGCCTACGGTTCCTAAGTGCTGACAGGGTGAGGAAACGGTCTTCTTCGGGTGTCGTCTTCTTGGGACGCCCACTTCGCGGCCTGTCTCTGACATCCCCCGTTATATGGAACTTGGCCTTCACTTTGGAGATGGTACTAGGGCTCACTCCAAATAATGCCGCAACTTGGTTTTGCGGAACACCAGCTTGAAGTTGCCCTATCGCACGGGCCCTATCCAGATCAGTCAAACGTGGCATGCCGATTCTTGGAGCAGACAGCTACTGACCACTGTAGCAGGGCCCATGCTCACAGATGCTGCCAATCAGCTGCCAATCAGGCACCTGATTGTCAGCACCTGGGGGTACCAGAAGCTCAAAACAAGAGTCAATAGCAACAGCAGAATAAGCTGTTTGGCATTGGCAGAGAAGATTTGGCAAATTTTTCATGGGCGCAACCCATATACTCAGCTCTGCTGCTCATCCCACAAATGCATGTTCCTTACAAATGTGGCACCATTTAAATGGGAAATAAACAGGCTTTCCAACGGTATAAGATTTATTGCCAAGAAGCATTGTTACAACAAAGAAATAATCTACCAAACACAAATTTCCTTACTTTTTGTGCTATGTTTATATTGGGAAACAAGGAAATGGCAGAACAGTTAAACAAGCACTTTGGTTTTGTCTTCACTAAGGACAAACAATTTCCCAGAAATATTAGAGGACCGAGGATCTAGTGGGAGGGAGGAACTGAAGGAAATCCACATTAGTCAGGAAATGTTGTTAAGTAAACTGTTGGGACTGAAGGCAGATAAATCCCCAGGGCCTGATGGTCTGCATCCCAGAATACTCAAGGAGGTGGCCCTAGAAAACGTGGATGCATTAGTGATCATTTTCCAATGTTCTCTCGACTCTGGCTACCCTCCAGTCCACAGGAACTGATCCAATGTAACTTCACTTTTTAAGGAAGGAGGGAGATAGAAAACGAGGAATTATAGACCAGTTAGCCTTACATCGGTAGTATGGAAAATGCTTGAGTTGATTATTAAAGATGTTATAGCAGCGCATTTGGAAAGCAGTGACAGGATTGGTCAAAGTCAGCATGGATTTATGAAGGGGAAATCATGCTTGACTAATCTGGGATTTTTTGAGGATGTAACAAGTAGAATGGTTAAGGGAGGGTCAATGGATGTGGTGTATCTGGACTTTCAAAAAGCCTTTGACAAACCCACACAAGAGATTAGTGTGCAAAATTAGAGTACGTTATTGGGGGTAGGGTATTGACATGGATAGAGAACTGGTTGGCAGACAGGAAGCAAAGAGTAGGAATTAACACGTCCTTTTCAGAATGGCAGGCAGTGACTAGTGGGGTGCTGCAAGGCTCGGTGCTGGGACCCCAGTTATTTACAATATATATTAACGATTTAGACGAGGGAGTTAAATGTGACAGCTCCAAATTTGCAGATGACACAAAGCTGGGTGGCAGTTTGAGCTGCGATGAGGATGCTATGAGGCGGCAGGGTGACTTGGATAGGGTTGGATGAGTGGCCAGATGCATGGCAGATGCAGTATAATGTGAACATTATTGCTATTGAGGGAGTGCAGCGTTGGTTCACCAGGTTAATTCCCAGGATGGCGGGACTGACATATGATGAAAGAATGGGTCGCCTGGGCTTGTATTCACTGGAATTTAGAAGGATGAAAGGGGATCTTATAGAAACATATAAAATTATTCAAGAATTGGACAGGCTAGATGCAGGAAAAATGTCCCCGATGTTGGGGGTGTCCAGAACCAGGGAATAAGGGGTAGGCCATTTAGGACTGAGGTGAGGAAAAAAAAATTCACCCAGAGAGTTGTGAATCTGTGGAATTCTCTCCCACAGAAAGCAGTGGAGACCAATTCACTGGATGTTTTCAAGACAGAGTTAGATTTAGATCTTAGGGCTAAAGGAATCAAGGGATATATGGGGAAAAAGCAGGAATGGGTTACTGATTTTAGATGATCAGCCATGATCATATTGAATGGCGGTGCTGGCTCGAAGGGCCGAATGGCCTACACCTGCACCTATTTTTCTATTTTTCCTTCTCTTTCAGGAAGTAACTGAAAATCAGAAAGAACGGCTCATCGCATTGTCACCAAAGAATAATGAGATAACAGACTCAAAGATTTCCAGATACAACGGCAGGCTCATTTTGAACACGGATTTTTCCTTAAATATCTTGAATGTTGGAATTCAGGATGCAAAGAAGTTTTTCTGCTCTACAGTGGTTGACACTGACATACATGAATCAGCTGTATTTATCAATGTTTACAGTAAGTAAAAGTACATATGTAATATACTGTGATTACAATCCATTGGGGCCTAATTTTGAAACTCGTTCTATTACAAGTTTTTCTGGTGTATTTCAAGGAGTTGCGTTCGTGAAGTCATCTAGAATATCACTCTCTTTCCTCAAGAACTGGGAATTGAATACATTTGTCTCACAGGCATGGTTTTGGTCTTTCCCCTCCAGGATGTCAATCCACAGCTTGATGTTAATCTGTGTCCTTGGCCTGGGAGCCTTTGCTGTGCTGTTACAGGGGGGCTGCTATTGCAGCAAACTATGTAGCAGGAGACGCTTAAAGAAACTGGAGATATTTAAGAGACCAAGTAAGACCTAAATAGATCAGGTTAAGAGAGGCCAAACTATTCTCAATAGACATTTCCTTTCCCTGAAAAAAAGAGCACCAGAGAATCTTGGATTACCATCAACCACTCACTAAATCTGAATCTTAAAATAATCTCATTTTTTATTCACCCCATTTTCCCCATTCATCACAGTGGGAATCACCTCCCACTCGATTCTACAGCCACCCACACACTAGGAACAATTCATAATGGCCAATTTACCTTCTAACTTGCACACTTTTGGAATGTGGGAAGAAGCTGGAGCACCCAAGGAAACCCACACAATCACTAGGAGAATATGCAAACTCCATTCTGATTGAACATGGGTCCCTGGTGCATTGAGGCAGCACTACCACCTGCACCACTGCTGCCCTCCTTGCTACTGTTTACATGTGACAGGTGAGGAAGGGCAGTGCTCAACAATCAGCATTCATGGAAGTGAAGAGAGAGAAAAATTGGGCATAATGTAAAGGGAACCATACCTTATCTAATTTCCCAGATATTTTCATAGCTGTACCTCTGAATTTGAAGCAGAATAGCATAGGGATTTCTTCCATATTCATTCAATCCCACTAAAAGCAATCCATCTGTTCGAATCCTTTCTAGTAACCTATACATATTGGGCACATCTTCATCATTGTAACTAATTAACATGCTTGTAAGTGACAGAGTTTGAGTATCCACGTATCTACAGCTTGCAAGTCTACTTCAGAATCACGCTCACACCTATTAAATCCTTCACAGCAACAACTCACAACTATGGAGTACCGTTCAGATTACACGCAATTAGCAGGCATCATGCATTCTCAGAGGCACTGGGCATCAAAAGCTTTGTGCATTTTGGGAGGCTTTTGATGGAAAGAACAGGCTGAGGGAGATGAACGCTGCACTGATAGTAGAACTGACAGAAAGATAGAAGGCATGGATAGTGTGTCTGCTCGACATTTGGGAGGTGATGTCAGAGTGATGAGCAATTATTCAAAGAGTTGTAGACAAACCTAAGGATATTAAATTTAACCATTGGTGTAGGAGAAGTTGGTGAGGATGAGAATAAAAGTTGAGGTCCAACTGTATGAGAGAAAGCACATTAAGTTTCAGATGATTTGTATGTTACAAAGAAACATAAAAAATAGGTGCAGGACCACCGGGTAGCGCCGTCTTGTCTCTTTCTAATTTTGTTTTTAGGGTGTTTCATTTGTATGTTTTAGTGTATCTTTAGTTTTTGTATTATGTGGGGGAAACCTTTTTTTATCTCTTCCCTCGACGGAGATGTGACTTTTTCCGTATCGTATCTCCGGCTGCACTGCGGCTTTAACATCGTGGAGCTGGCGGTCCCTTTGTTAGGGATCGACTGCAGGAGCTCCAACCGCAGGAGCTTCGACCGCCCCGATCGCGGGAGCCTCCATCGCCCCGATGTGGGGGCTTCGATCGCGGTCTGCGGGAGCTTCGATCGCCCCGACTGCGAATGTTTCCGCCCTGACCGCAGGAGAAAAGGAGGAAGAAGGTAAAAGTTATTTGCCTTCCCTCACAATGGGGAATGTGAGGTCGCCAAGAAACAAGATGGACGTGCTGTCTGTTTTGGTGGGGACTCGGAGGGAGTGCCGTGAGTGTGGTTGTCTCGGTGTTTGCGGGGACACGGCTCCATGAGGACATCCTGGAGTCTAGTGCGAGTGTGGACGGCTTTCTGACTGGGGATTCTCACATGCCGCTGTGGTGGCTGTTTATGTTTAATCTTTATGTAGTTTCGTAGCTTGTTGCTTTTTTGGTATAATTGTATGGTAAATCAAATTTCATTAAACCTCAGTACACGTGACAATAAAGGACCATTGAACCATTAAGTAAGCCATTCAGCCCTTCAAGCCCACACCGCCATTCAATATGCTCATGGCTGATCATCAAAAATCAGTACCCTGTTCCGACTTTTTACCCATATCCCTTGATTCCCTAAGAGCTAAATCTAACTCTCTCTTGTTGGAAGTTAGGTGATTTAAGTGAAGGTAAGAAATAGTAAGGATAAGAAGCCATGAATGGGATATCATATTGGCATCTGTAAATAGCTATACCGTGAGAGGGAGCTCAAACCAAAAAATAATGGAGCTTGAAAGACAGATATTGCATTAATAATGAGTGATTTTAATCATCGTACTAAGTGGACTAAAATCAAATTGACAAGGGTAATGTTGAGGAAGAGTTCGGAGAATGCATTCAGGATGGCTTCACAGAGCAATATGATAAGAAACCAATCAGGGAACTGGCTATTTAGTCTTGCACTTAACTAAAGCAAAATGGGAGTATGGGCTTCGAGGAAAGGAATGCTGGTGGCACAATTGGATCGTATTCAACAGGTTTGTGAGGCTCATTGTCCTCCTGCTCCTTATGCTTACCTGTGAAAGGGAGGGTTTGACAGGAATGGCCCACAGCACTTTGACTGCTGTACCATGTTGATTCATCCACTGTTTCCTTCAAACGCAACTCAATTATGACCTGATTGTTCAATTTGGGTAAAAAAGTGTGTATACAGCCTATTGTTGTCATGGGCAGATAGTATCGTTCCCTTTGAAATCCTTCTCCAGTCTTCCATTGAACATGTCCAACACAATTGGAGCTACCGACAAGTGGGTATAGATTCCAGTGTTGTGGACCGTTATCTATTTTGAGGTGCTGATTTTTATTTTGATTGTCCAGGAAAACATCTAAAATTGGTACTGTGTGTGGCATGTGCCGAATTTAATAGTTAAAAGAAGCTCAACTTTTGAATCACAAATTGAATGGTGACACCATCAATTAGATGACTATATAAACAATATAATCTTTAAACACCTGCCATTTACTTGGATGCTTTAATTCAATGGCTGAACTGTATTCACAAACATTCTCATTATTCATATTTCACTCCTTTATGAGTGTGACCTTCATTCAAGTAATAGGGAAGGTCAGTGTCATTGTACCAGCATTGCAGATCCCTCCAAACACTGTGTGTTGATATTTTGCCTCAGCAGTAAATCCTTTATTGTTGTCTCATTAGGACAACCATAGCACCTGGAATGTTTTTTTGCCTTTTAAGATCATCCTTCAATATTGTTCAAAACTGTATTTTACAGCGGGTTTGACCTCAAGTCTGGATATTGACATAGCATTCAGGATGTTGCTATAAATTCTGTGTTTTTGACTCGATTGAAATACATTCAGTCTTTTTGCAGACAAAATCAATTTCCATGCTGAAAACGTCCCCTTTTACTGCTTTCTTTCTATACCAAGTAATTGTAGAATGAGTAATTAATCTGAAAGTTCCTCAATATATAATCCTCAAATCTTGGGTCTTTTATTTGTTCTTTTTTATCTTTATAGATCGACCATCTGATCCTGAAATTATACAACTGCCCCCCTTCCTTGTGGCAGGGAAACTACAGAAGGTGAGTATGAGACAAATGTACATGACTTGGCAAGAAGGACAGGAGAGATCAGTGTTCAAAATTAATGACCAGAATTACTTGTAGATCTGGATGCTATTCACTAGTGTAGCATGTGATAAAAGGTACTGGTTTGTCATAGTCATACAGTGTGGAAACAGGCCCTTCAGCCTAACTTGCCCCACTGACCAACATGTCCATCTACACAAGACCCACCTGTCAGCGTTTAGCCCATTTCCCCTTAAACCTGTCCTATCCTTGTACCTGTCCAAATGATTTTTTTAACATTGTGATAGTACCTGCCTCGACTACCTCTGGCAGCTCATTCCATATACCTACCACGCTTTGTGTATAAAAAGTTGCTCCTCAGGTTCCTATTAAACCTTTCCCCTCTCACCTTAAACCTATGCCCTCTGGTTCTTGATTCCCCTCCTCTGGATAAAAGACAGTCCATTTACCCTATCCATTCCTCTCATGATCTTGTACACCTCTATAAGATCACCCCTCATCCTCCTGTGTTCCAAGGAATAGAGTTCTAGCCTGCACAACCTCTCCCTATAGCTCAGGCCTTCGACTCCTGAGGAAAGTGAAATACAAATTAAGAGATTGCAATGTACGAGATTGTCAAATGCAATGTAAACCATACGTAAACTCTCATCAACCAATGAGATGGAAATGATGGGCTGCAGGTACAGCAATAAAGATGAGCATTAAAATTATGAGAAAATAGTAAGGAAACAGCCTACCCATTGTGAAAGATGACATCAAGGCAAGTAACCTTTAAAATTAATCCAGACAAAATGGCCATGACAACAAAGTTGCTAAATACATAAATTAAAACTTCAATGATTTAAGAGAATGGGTTTTCAGCTTTTTTGACAAATGACAGAGAAATTGTGCAACAAGTTACCAAGTATAATCAGAAAAAGGATCCTGCATAAGTATTCTGTTACACAAAATTTACAGATTAATAAGCATTTACATTCATAAGTGCTTAATTTTTGCTGAGAATCTTAATTGAAATTTTTATAAATCATTTAGTTATAGTACGAGAATAGTTATAGACAATAGACAATAGGTGCAGGAGTAGGCTATTCGGCCCTTCGAGCCAACACCATCATTCAATGTGATCATGGCTGATCATTCACAATCAGTACCCCTTTCCTGCCTGCTCCCCATACCCCCTGACTCTGCTATCTTTAAGAGCTCTATCTAGCTCTCTCTTGAAAGCATCCAGAGAATTGGCCTCGACTGCCTTCCGAGGCAGAGAATTCCACAGATTTACAACTCTGACTGAAAAAGCTTTTCCTCGTCTCCGTTCTAAATGGCCTACCCCTTATTCTTAAACTGTGGCTCCTGGTTCTGGACTCCCCCAGCATTGGGAACATGTTTCCTGCCTCGAAAGTGTCCAATCCCTTAATAATCTTGTATATTTCATAGGATCCCCTCTCATCCTAAATTCCAGCGTTATAGCACAGAATCTGTTTTCAGCATCCAATTGAAAACATGTTGTGTTCTGAAGAGCATAGAATCCAGTAATCTTTTAATGCTTCCGTCATATTTTAGTTCATTTTTTTAAAATTGAAACTGATATATTTTTCCATTTGACGTGTTTCCTTCGAATGAGATTTTACTGACCCTGCTCACGTAACTGCTGGGATATTAAGTGGGGAATTATACATTCCCAGCCCATCCTTCCCTCAACATTAACTCCCTGTTTCCTCCATAACCTGGAATTATCATGCGGTACTGGCATATTCTCTGCTTCCAAAGAATTCCTCATAAATTTCGTTTCAGCTTGTATTTCAGGGAACTGGCTGATGTTTAACAATAACCTGAAATATAAAATGCTGTTGCTGAAGTTGGTTCAGGAATGTAAAACTGTGCTACTTCCCTGTCCCTATCATTCAGGTCGGTATGTGTGTTGTCAAAGATAGTTACCCGTCTGCCGAAATTTCCTGGCAATTCAATTTTCAGGATATGGACATCAACAAGCCAGGTATGAATAAAGAATACTAAATTAGTGATCATATTTTGAGTGGTTTGAACTTTTCTTGTTGATTCTGAATGTGCCTTGTCTCCCTGGGAAAGGTGTATCACTTTCAGCGTAGTCCTAACACTAGTGCATAGCGTATTTCAGTTTGATCTGATCCTCTCTGTAGCCATCAAACATCATTTACTGATCAACTTTAACACTGACCCTGGACTAGTTATAAATCGCGGTTACCCTCTCAAGATCAGGATCTTGCCTACTTTGAACAGCTTTCAGAATTTGGGGGCAATTTTTTCTTGTTATTCGCAAAGCATCTCTCAGACATTTTGTCAATGCACAAATAATGTTTTGTGGTGGATTCCCTGACCAGAATGATCCACCAAAGAAAGGTAAAAATAATTAAATGATTTAATAAAATGGCCTGAATGAAAACATTTACTGATCAACTTTAACAAATGTTTTCCAGATGTGGTGATTATTAATGATTCTACTAAAAACAATAAAGGCTTTTTCGATATAAAGTCTATCCTGGAGTACATGCCGAAGAGAGGTGAAGGAGAAATGCATTTTAGCTGCCAGGGGACTTATTTTGAAGGCCTGGACAGAAGTGTGACCAATGTTTCTTCACCTGCTGTTATGTTCGTACACTGTAAGTAGCAATCACAGTCATGTATACACTGAAACTTCAGTTAAACCCTTAACAAATTGAAAGGCCCGTTTACTCTAATATTAAATATAAACATATTTAACTTGTATAAATATAAAATATAATGCCTATGTAGCACTTCCCACAGGATAGCACTCTTGATTGATAATGTGATGCAGTCAGTTTGCACATGGGACATCCACACTTGTTTTGCCATTTTGGCTGAGGAATATTTATACAATGAGGTACTTCAAATTATACAATGAGGCCTTCAAATTATGCTACCAAATGTTTTCTTCCCGCTGAACAGGCAGATGAGACTTATTCGGAAGTTCATCATGTGGATGATATTTCTGAACCGGCATGTTTGAATTGTGTTTGGGATTCTGCTATGCCATGGTATTAAACTTACATTTGTAACAATTGTGCTCAGTTTTCCTCCCAACTCTTTCCTGTCAACACAATAATTATCTCAATCACTATTCACTTTTGTAATTGTTTTTAATTTTTTTTTAATGAAACATTACCCAATTGATAATTTATCCCTTTTGTTTAAACCAGTTAAATATTAATAAAATGGTTTTACAATCGTTGAGTAGCAGTGTTGAAGTTAATGTATATAGGTAGTTTAGAATCTCCAAGTTAGTTGTTTTACCTTGAAGGCACATTGAATAACGTGGCAGATAAAATACTTGTCGGTTACAAACTACTGAGAATATCTGTTTGACCAACAATGTTACCAGGTACTCTTATGATCAGCTGCATGGATGTGGGGGAGACTCTATCTGGCACAGTTGCATCTTGTACTTAAATACCAGCGTGAGAGTTGTAAAATATCCCATAGTGCAGAGACCTGGAGTAAGTCATCTTCAATCCCATGGAACTGCCTGAGGAGACAAAATAACTAAGGAACTTGACTGAAGCATTGAAAAAAAACTAGCAATGAGCCAGGTATTGGAACAAATGGTTATAGTGGCAGAGGCCAGCCCTACCGGCCTTCACTATTCATATTCACAGTTCAAAAGCCACAAGACATGCACAATGATTATCAATGTATTTCTATTATTAACACTCCATCTCATAAAACACTAAATGTTTAGCTTGTGTGTCTCCATCTCAGGGGTAAGTCCTTGAAAATTGAAATTTGCTGAAATTAGTCACTGAAATTCTGTGTTCTTTGAATCTAAAATTGCAACCACTTCGGTAATATTGTACAGATTTTCTATCAAAATATGGAGATAAGCAAGAGTAATATTCCATGAAATAACATTAGTTGTTCTGTCAACTTCCACCTGAATGCAGAAATATGTGTCTTTTGCTGGTAAGGCATTGTTTTGCATTTCTTATTTATCCTCAACCCTGGAGGATATCTGGATGAAAGGTTGCAACTAATTTTATTGTGACATATTAAATTACTCATTTGCAGTGTGAGAAAAGTTCTGCTTCTTTACAATTATGTTTTATACAGTTCAGTGTCTTTGTCATCCACACAGCTGAGGCTGGAGGTCAGTGCATATTAGATGTCAGAGCACCCAATTTCAATACACCTCTGTGAAGTTAGTGCCAATTATCCACGGGAACTATAAAACAGACATGTGGCTCACAAGCTGTCTTTCGCCATCCTTGTTATAAAAGAAGCTAGGAGGTATAAAAGTTCTAAGAGGTATACCGAAGATCAAGGCCTTGGCAGCTGAGGTTTCCACCAATGAATCGGTTATGGATATGCAAGAAACTAGGCTCGAGGACAGCCATGTTATTACATCTGTACTAATGGTGGAGTGTATTGATTCAGGAGGTTGAGAAAATGGAGACATTTAAAAACGAGGACTGAAGATGAAAAATTACTTTAGTTATCACTGCTTAATATGTGTGAGAACACTAGGGCACTGACTGAGCTTGCTTTGGCCTTATTGAAGTGAATGGAATGAAATGCATGGGGTGAGTGTTAATGGTGCCTGATAGCCTGATGTGCATGCAAGGAAGAATTTCTCACAGAATAAAATACCTGGCTTAAAATCCATGCCTGATGAAAGTGTCCATAATGTTTAGTTGAGTCTGTCCATCGGGTAAATCATTCTTCCTTCCAAGGTTTTATTTCAATCATGAGAGAAAGTGGCTGCTGAAACAGGACGTGCAGAAAGGGAGGCACGAATGACTCGTTCTAAAGTGGGGATTGGTCAAATAGGGCAAGATTTCTACTCCTGATTATTGTTTCTTTGCTTTAGGGATTCATTCAGCGTTGGGGATGACGTTTCATCTCTAGTGAAGTGAATATTGCAGTCAGAGTGGAAAGTGCAGACTTGCCTCCAGATGGGACTGATGTCCAGTTGGTGGGTGGTTTGTGAAATGGTGCTCTTCCTCTGCCATTCATGCCCCTACTGCAAGGCCACACAGCTCTCAATAACACCCTGTATGCCCCTTCTCCACTGTGAGCTGTCATGGATCAGCTATCCCACGTCAGGGTGTCAAGGTGGCGCAGCGGTACAGTTACTGCCTTACAACTCCAGGGACCCGGGTTTAATCTAGGCTACGGGTGCTGTCTGTATGGAGTTTGTACTTTTTTCCTGTGACCAAGTTGGTTTTCTCGAGGTGCTCCTGTTTGCTCCCACACTCCAAAGACTTATGAGTTTGTAGGTTCATTGGTCTCTGTAAATTGTTCCTCGTGTGTAGGATAGTGCTAGTGTATGTTTTGATCGCTGGTCGCGCAGACTCAGTGGGCCAAAGGGCCTGGGTTTCCATGCTATAGCTCTAAAGTAAACTAAACTAACAAGACTCTTGCATTTCCACATGAAGACTTTGGGCATCTCCTTACATTTTTTCCCTGTGTCTGCTCGGTGATCTCTTGCTGTGACAGATCTCACAGTAGAGTGATCATTTCCAGGGTGTGGGGTCAAGCGGCACAATGAAGCTGATATTGTAATTAGTGCCTCAGTGTGGTGGATGTTGGTTCACTCAGCCTTCTAGTAAACGTAGAGTTCTACACAGTGATAGACTGCTCTCTGGTCTTGTGCCCTAAATAATAAGAATCCTGATTGTTGAATAACGTAAAAGGATTCAATTCAGAAAGTTAAATGCAAAGCGAACTGTAGTGTGATATCAAGTATACACAGGGTTGTAAGATCTCACATCTGCTACTCTTTTTCACAATTTCTTTCATCAGACAACACTTCAAAAATTTCTTTACAAGTGACACCAGCACCAGACGTCCTGGAAGGATCGAACGTCACCCTTTCCTGCTCTGGGGATGGCTACCCATTGCCAGAAATATTCACCTTCACCAAGAATGTGAGTCAGCTTTTATTATGTGATGAGTCTTAAATTTATCTCCATTTATTTAACTTATTAAGCTCCCTTTATTCCTTTATAAATATATTTTTGTTTTCCCAACATTTGCCATGTAATCAATGGATTTCTCTAACTTCAAGTAACCCTTGCATTCCCTCTCTCCCCCGTCCCTCCCCCACTCTAGTCGCCCTATTCGTTTTACTGTTCATATCCCTTCCAAAGCCAACAATGGACCATTGTGGGCTCCATCTTTCCTGGGTCATCGGTGCCGGTTCTGATTTGTTCGGTACCTTTTCATACCTCTTGTTTCCCTTTCCCGTGACTCTCAGTCTAAAGAAGGGTCTCGACCTGAAACATCACCTGTTCCTTTTCTCCAGAGATGCTGCCAGACCAGTTGAGTTACTCCACCATTTTGTGTCTGTCTCCTAACTTCTATATTCATACTCTGACTGATAAAGGGCAATGCGCCAAAAGCCTTTTTGACCACCCTGTCTACCTGTGACGCCACTTTCAAGGAACTATGAATCTGCAATTAACTATATATCTGTCATTTAATTCTCTCTCCTATCTTTACTCCGACCGATCTTTGATTCACCATAGTGCTTAGCAGTGCTACAACAAGGCCCAATGTAAGCTTGACCAACACCATCTCATCAGGTAAGCTATAGCTTTCTCAATGCACACCTCAATAATTTCAGCTAACTCTTTGTACTAGAACTGGCTAGTTCTGGTCCCTCCTTGCCTCCTTGGCAGTTTAAAACTAACTTGCTTTCTGCCTTTCCACCGAATCTGCCTGTCTCGCTGAGTGTCATTATTTTCTGTTTTTCCATGCATTTTGAAGATTATGCCAAGTAAAATGTCCACTATTTCATTCCATAGGGAGAAGAGAAAGCTGTGGGTGTAGCCCACTATGAGCTGATAAATGTGACACAAGAGGACACGGGTGAATATGCCTGTTCACAACTAGATAATCCTGATTTAAAGGATCCTGTTAACATCACAGTGCACTGTGAGTATTCTTTAAAAATTGAAATATTTCACTTTTATTAAATTCAAGAATGTATATTGGTTTTTAAATTTGCATGATTGCCACGCCTAGCAAATCTGAAAGAATGTTATTTGTTATAAAAGGCAGCACAGTCATACAGCTTGTAGAGCCACTGCCTCAAAGCTTCACTGTCCAGGGCTTAATCCTAACCTCTGGTGCTGTAAATGTGGAGTTTGTATCTTTTCTCTGTGATCGCGTGTATTCCTCCTATACACCAAAGTCCTATGGGTCGGTCAGTTAATTGTCACTGTAAATTGCCAAGTAAAGTGTGATTACCTACCAGCGGGAAGCTGAAAGGAATGTAGAGAGAATAAAAAGGGTGTGAGGGCCAGCATCAATACAGTGGGCACAGGGCCTGTTCCCAGCTGGTAATGGCCATTAATGTCGTGTGCAGTGGGACATCTGGACCTGCACACGAGCTTCTGACGTTAAGAATCAAAAATAAATTTTACAAATATCAAATTAACAAATGTGATATTTGGAGTGATTACCTGGTATGGTACTTTATTTGCCACATATACCAAGGCACAGTGAAATTCATTTTTGTATACAGTTCAGTGCAAGTATCACTAGACATAAGCACTTAGATACAGTACAAGTGTATAGCAGTAGTGCACTGAGACAGTATATAGAGTCGCCAGTTTGGTGCTGTTTTCAAGTCCTATTTGTAAGTGTAAGATTCTTCAAGGTCAGTTTATTGTCACATGTACCAATTAAGGTGCAGTGAAATTCGAATTACCATACTGCCATACTAAAAAAAGCAATAAGACACACAACTACGTAAAAGTTAACATAAACATCCACCACAGCAGATTTCCCACATTCCTCACTGTGATGGAAGGCAATAAAGTCCAATCTTCTTTCTCTTTATCCTCCCGCAGTCGGGGCAGTCGAACCAACCGCAGTTGGGGCGATCGAAGCTCCCACGTTGGGGCGGTCGAAGCTCCTGCGGCTTGGAGCTCCCGAAGTCGGTCTCTAACCAGAGACCGCAAGCTCCACAATGTTAAAGTCCGCAGGCTCCCGCAGTTGAGCTCCCAAAGTCGGTCTCCAGCAAAGGTCGCCAACTCCTCGATGATAGGTCGCAGTGCGGACGGAGATACGATACGCAAAAAAATTGCATTTCCGTCGAAGAGATTTTAAAAAAGTTTCCCCCAACCCCCCCTCCCATAAAACAAGCTAAAGAACACTAAAACATACATTTAACACATACTATCAAACAAAGAAGGGACAGACACTCTTGGCGAGGCAGCCATTGCTGGCGCCACCCAGTGGATTCTTGGCCATGAAGGCCCATTGTTCTGATGACGTTGTAGAGTCGGCCTTGCCAAGAGTGGCCATAGTGTCCACTGTTGCAGGCTGCATCCGGTCCACGGATTTGGCTTCTGGAAGCGGCACCAACTGAGCCCCAGGCTGTTGCAGGGGCTCCAGCGGCCCACTCCACCATCAAGGCAGTGCACTGCCTCCTGCAGACAGGTCTGTTTAGCGGCCCTCCATCCGACGCCTTCCACTCTAGGCGGCCGAGCTGGGTCTTCTGGCGGGTTCCCAGTCGGCAGCTCGGGTCCTCTGTCCACAGCTGGTGAGCTGAACCTCAACTCAAAGCGAGGAGTTTCAATATAAATCCCAATGGATCAGTTGAAGATGTTGCAATAACAAAGAAAATGCAGGTAAAATACCTTCAGTGTGGAAAACGGACCCATAGTGCTTCACAGCAGTGGTAAACACATAACATGTGACCCAACCCACACAAAAGGAGGATAAGGCAGGTGTCTCAAAGTCTGCTCAGAGACCGGACTAAAGAAGCATCTTAATTGAGGATTGAAGTTAGAGACCCAAAGAAGGTTTGGGAGGAACTTCCATCCCTAAAGAATAAAACACAATGATTCTCATCTTTCCCACAATCAGCAGGTACAAATTAGTGACATTCTATCTGTTACTTTAATCTCTCTGATTAGAAAAACAACCACCGGGTTAAAGAAATTGGCAAAGTGAGAAAAGAAAGTGGAGAACAGTGGTTTCACACTTTCATCTCCATTAATGTTGATTGAAATGAATAACTGCAGAAATATAACATGTATTACCGATGTGCTATTCTACAAATCTTCTCTCCCCCTCAACTCTGGGATGTAAAGTATGGAATTCCCACTCCTGCTTGACTCATTGCTGTATTTGTATAAAACATTTGGCTTGATTGGATGGAAGTCAGTGGTTACAATTGGGGCATTGTATTGAAAAGGGCAACTAACATTCATGGTTCCTCAGTACAGACGGTCCCCTTGGTCAATACAGCAGACTGCCCTGGGCCTGCAGACTGAATTCTAGGGAGAAGGGGGAACTGAGGGGAGGAGATCCAGAAACAAACAGCAACAAAAAATGTTTCCGACACCTTGTACTCCTGTCTTTTAATCTAGGAAATGTAGAAGAATTTCTAGGACATGAAAAATTAATTTTAACATGTCTTATTATTTACAGATTTGGCTTTGACGATGATTCCCAGCGAAAATGTCTCCAAGATGGTTGGGGAGAATATAACCTTGGAATGTTTTGTTGAATCCTCTGGAACTACGGAGGTTACCCTGATGAAAGTAAGATGTTGATTGATACTTCCAACGTGTGCAAACTGCTAGTGTTCATGAACTAGGTCAGACTCTTGATGCAATGTGTCAAAATTCAGGATTCTGGTGATTAACCTCTAAACATTCTCAATGCCTTCCTCAGAGTAATGCCGCCTGACATTGACAGTTGATGGTCTAATACTGTGCCTCTGACAAATTGTGTTTCTCTCCTTTCCTTGCTCTAGCGTAGACTTTGACCAAAGGCAGAACTGGTGGCAGGGCAGCATGTCAATCCTCTTGTCCAACAAGTCCCTTGGACCATTTTGAGGACTTTTGGAAATTACATAAGAGCAGGGATCTGCACCTGGTAATGAGTGAGCTGGTGCAACTCCTGAGATGGCAGAGTGAGGAAGAAACCCGGTCTCATCATGCGCCAGCTGGTGGCAATGCCGGCCCAGGCAGGTGGAGAGTGGGAGGGGCAGGTGGGAGACTGGGGCAGATGGGGGGGGTCGGGTGCTTCCTTCAATGCATTCCTTTTATTTTATGCATTCTGGAAGAACATGTTTCCCATTTTGTACTAAAGATTGGGGTCATGGCAGTAAGTGGAGAGGAATGCAAAACAGTTTTTTGTTACTGTTGCAATATTTCCCCAGCCAGAGAATCCTCACGAAGGATGGGCACATTGCTCTCTCTTTTTTCACGGTGGCTGAAGTTCAGAACTGATGTCTAAGATATGTCTCATGGTTTAGAACTCCAGACACTATGGACGGGCTGCTTTCCAATTCTCATGCCTAAATCCTTCCATCTTGTCGGAAGCAACCCTCTTGTAATCCTAGTGAGACAGCTCTAAGATTTAAAACTCACCCTGCAGAACATCAGAAAATAGGATTGTGTGGAGAATGATCAGCTCTCTCTTGGTGCAAATAAGAGCACACGAGTCTAAAATGATAATGCTGTATGGGGTTTTACCCTTCCTTGATGTGACTAATCCTTGCAATTCTGGTGCACACATGCCTCAATAAATACAGACTGCTTCTGATGTGTTGTTTGTATTTCAGAATAAAGTTAACCGGAACCCTTTTGTGGTAAAGTCACTGCAGTACACACACTCTGGTAATTACACATGCCAGGCCAAATTAAAGGGAGTGAACGAAATCAAGAGGGAAAAATCAATAATCGTACGAGTGGAAGGTAAATAAGCAGCATTGACGCTGGCACCATTTGGGGCCAATTAACATTTTGGAACACAGGTTCTGAGAACTTTTTCTTGCGTTTTTCACCTAATTTTTCTGAAAGCAGAAATTTGTGGTTACTTTAAGTATTCTAAACATATAGAAATGGCATTTCTAACAAGGTGGCCTTCTAATTCAGTTATGTACCACAAGGTTTTTTGATCACAAAACAAAGTAATTTTATCAACATCTAATTTCTAACTACTATTGGAGATGTTAGGAACTGCACATGCTGGAACCTTGAGCAAAACTCAAAGTGCTGGAGGAACTCAACGGGGCAGACAGCATCTGTGGAGAGAATGGAGAAGAACTGTCTGAAGAAGGTCCTGACCCAAAAGGTCACCTGTCAATTCCTTTTCCAGATGCTGCCTGGTCCACTGAGTTCCTCCAGCACTTTGTTTTTTATTAAATACTATTGAAATATTTACAGATTCTGTTTGGCCCAGTTTCTCCCGAGCATGATACATTAAGCTGCTGTGCATTTAAATAGAACACAATGCATTTTAACATGACACAGAATTGGTCTGTGTCTGAGGCCCTCACACACAATGAGCACCAATGTGTCTATTTCCCACCAGGCAAGTTATCCCACCCACCCCCTCTCAGCATCTTCAGCCGCCCTGATCCTACATCCAAATCTCACCATCAGTCACTGTCACTCGTCTTCAATCTCAGTTCCAAAGCCACATCAATCCTCTCTGAACACCGCATCTCAATCACCAACACTGCTCCAATCCTAGAACTGTCTCACCATCACTCTGATCCATACACAACCCAGAGATCCTCAACAGATCAGGCATTTATTCAAGAGAAATGCTGCCTTAACACCGCAGACTGCTGGCCTGGCATCAAAATTGCCTGATTCCAACAAATAGGAAAAGTGGGATATCTTTTCCCGCTTAAATTTAAATCATTAAATTTAATATAGAGTCCAAGTCTGTAAACAGACTAGACAGGAGATGAGGTGCTGTTGCCAAACTTGCGTTGGGCTTCATTGAGACAGGGCAAGAGGCTAAAGACAGTCAGTGGGAGGATGGTTCGGATGACTAATTAAAGTGACAGGCACCTTGATACTCAGGGTCATCATCACAGGCTGAACGAATAACCACCCACACTCCATTTGGTTTCTCCACTGCAGAGAATGCAATGCAGAGACTCCAATGCAGTGCCCACATTGTGAGCACTGAATTCAGTTCACAGGATTACATTGTTTGGGTCTCTGTTTGGTGGGAAGGAAAGAGTCAAAAGGGCAAATGTTGCAGCTCTGCAGTTATAAGAATGCCAATGAGAAGGGGGAGCGTGGTGGTTGCTGACAAGATGTAAGGGAGAACCAGACGGATTTAAGATCAGGTTGGAATGTGGGGAGTGGAAAGTAGTGGAAAGATGTGTTTGGTAGTGGCATCTTGCCAGATGACAAAGGCTAGTAAAATGAGTGAACTTTTTTTCAGTTCTGAGTGAGAGCATTTGATTAAGTGAACAATCAAACTCAATTGTTGACTATTTGGCAAAGTTGTTAATTTCCTGTCACCGGGGCTGGGTGGAATCTTCCTGCATGAATCAATTTGCTAATGATCCCATCCAGTGCAGTGACACTGGGCTCATGAGGGGAGGTGTGCTAACCCAACAAATTCACCTGGAAACTGAAGACAAAAATCTATCCCAATGTTTCTTCAAGGTGTACTTGATCAGAAAGTCACTTCTCTTTCTTACAGGAAAACCAAGGATAACTAAACTGACAAAGAAAGTTGTGAACAATTCAAAAGTGATCAGTTGTATTGTGGAGGGCTTCCCCAAACCTGTGGTCAAATGGAGCGTCAATGGAACGTTTGTAAGTGAGGGAGTGGGTAAGATTCTGTGCGCCGTCTATCAGAATCAAAATGTTAAACGAACAATGTTTTTAGTGTCATTGTTTTTTGGTATTTGGGCATCAAAGGCAAGGCTACCGTTGATTGCCCATCCCTCATCCCTTGAGAAGGTGATGGTAACTCACCTCCAACTATTGCAAACCTTATGGTGAAGATGCTCCCACAGTGCTGTTAGATTGGGCTCCAGTCATAATGAAGGAAAGGAGATATGTCCAAGTCAGAATAATGTGTAGGTTTGAGGGGAACCCAGAGATGGGTTCTGTGCACCAGATGAGAGAGATTCTGGGCTGGGAGGTAGTGCCAGAGGAGCCCAGGTGAAAACTCGTGAATTTGGCAGATGATACACACTATAGGCTGGAGTACAAGGTGTCAAGCAAACTGGCTATTTCTGTATGGTGTTGAGCTTCAAGGGTTACTGGAGCTGTACTGATCTGGTTAAGTGGAGAACTCGCGCCATGCACCTTTGTTGATGGTGGAAAGGCTCAGCTATGTTAAGGGACAGAAGTCTCTACCTAAAATGTCACCCATTCCTTTTCTCCAGAGATGTTTGCTGACCCATTGAGATACTCCAGCTTTCTGTGCCTATCTGTCCAGAGGCAAGTCACTTGCCACAGCATACATAAACTCAGACTAGCACAAGTAACAATGGTATTTCAAGGGCTGGTCCAGGTGAGTTTCTGATCTGTAGTACCCATTACCCCAGTCACGGGTGTAAAGAGCAATGGGACATGCACCCAGCCCCGAGGAGCACTTGTTGCTGGTCAATGAGATGTTGTTACCGATCCACACTGAGGTCTGCCGATGAGGAAGTCAAGGATTCAGTTGCAAAGGGAGGTCAGAGATCCAGGTCTTGGAACTTGGTGAGTTTGGAGGGGATGATAGTGTTGAACACAGAGCTGTAGTCTAGCCCTGTCAGTGACCAGGGCAGAGTGAATTGTGGTATTCTGTCGTCACACAGGGCTCGGGTTCTCAAGGATCCTTCTCAGTCGTGTAATGGGAAAGATGACATCAGGAATGACCATTGAATACTGGTCTTCCAAATGTCACCAGGATCTCATCCAAATCTCCAATTCATTGTTTACTGCACCACAATCTTTCTACACTAACCCCATACTTAGCAATTTCCTGAAAACCTCAATTCCTGGAATTGCAGGGCAGTGAGTCTTGGCTAATAATCTGAATCTAATGCTGGGGTGATATTTGGCATCCCCAGCAGTAAAGCAGGCTGCATCCATACCAATGCACACTTGCCAAGCCTTACTGAACTCTGACTCAGTTCTCCAGGCAGAACCTGCCACCAATTAGCTATCAGGATTCTCCCCTTCTGGGAATTTCACATAAAAATCATTGACTAACGTAGATATTCTGGCTCTGCACTATAGGAGCAGTTCAGTGACTTAAAATGATGATAAATAATTTGAAACATGGGCGACTCACTGCCTCATCCGGAGCTGAATTCTAACTCTGGGGCAATAGATACATGCTTGTTGATCGTCAGGTGGGAATGCCCACAAAGCGATCCTGCAGATTTTCTCACCTTACTTAAATCTCAGGAACTGCAGTGTATTTATGTAAGAAAATGAAATGTTTTCATTGCAGCCAAAAGAAGAATCAATAAAAGGCAAAAAATCACAGTGGTGCCACAAGATAACAGTGCGACCTTCAGAAAACATCACCGTGACTTGCACAGCCATAAATAACCACGGGGTGGATCAATATTCAGTTAATCTAACTGCCAGTGAGTATTTTGAAATATTTTGCAAACAAAAATAAGTATCGATGGCAGCTCATTGTGACAGTTGAATAAAACATGTGCTTAACTTGTTTTGACAGTTTAGCATCAGCATTCCATTTACACCAAAAATGTTTCTGAAACTGTGGAGAATTAACTCCATTATTTGAAGGGCATTGCTTTCTTGTAGTCCATCATATATTTCAGTGTTCACAAATGCAGCTTTCAGACTGACCACAATGGTCTATCAATCTGAAGATGGTGCATCTCAGTGGAGGGTGTCTGAGGCATTTCAACAAAGGGTGAACTGTCAGCACAGCATCCTCTTTAATGCACTATTTCCACCAATAATGGTGAATTACCATTATCAGTAGAATTCAGTCAGCTGACTTTAGATTGGAAAGGAAATCAGGATGTAGGGCAACACTTAGTATCTGATTTACCGCCCACCCAACACAACTACTCTCTATTGCTAACTTTCTTATTTCTCTTTATACAAATACTTTGTAGCTCTTGCCCTTTCTGCACTCTCTACATTCTCCCAATAACCATTCTCCCAATGTACATTCTCTCTACATTAAAATTTATCTCTAGACTTGTAGCCTTTCTAGGACTTTGCAATGGTGGGGTCTCTCTCCTCATCCTCCTTTCACCGTCATCTTCAACCTGTGGGCCCCTAAACTCAAGCTTCATCTCATCTGACTGCTGCCTGATGTTCATTGATTGAAACAGCAAATTGCTGGGCACTGCCTTTGTGTAGTTTATTTATTAAATGCTTTAAAAGTTACAGGGTTGTAGGTACCTTGCGTTTCACTGGTAATACTTAACAGGCAACAATTGGCATTATATTTTTAAGCATCTTTATTTGGCAGCAGTGATGCACCAGCTTGTGCTGATGCCCTGGAATGTAATATTCAGACAGTGCCCTGCAGATGTCCTGTCATCTTCCTCATCCCTGCACACAAGTGAATGGTTGCTTTCTGCAAACATTTCTGGGGAAATATTTGGAAGTCTTGAGATTATATACACAAAGGTCAGGATCTCTTTAAGCGTTTAGAAATTGATTTCCTGAACTCAATTTAACTTGTTTTCTCCTGTGTATTTTTCAGTGCGATTCAAGGAGCCTATGGATGAAACTCTTGAGCAAGACCCTTTAGGTAGTTGCCTCAATTTACCTCAGAACAAACCAAATGATACGTCAAGGTGGTGAAAGGGGGGGAGGAGGAAATTATCTTCCTTTTCATTCCCGAGGAGACAATGGCACTGTTCACCTCTGGCATGGTGTAGCCATGATTAAGGTGTAGGCAAACCCTTCCTCCTTCAGATAATTTAAGTCATTATTCAGGGAAGGAGGAGAAAGTAGGGACATATGTGGATGATTCAGATTGACATGCTGAAAACTATGATTAGAAATGGGGGCAAAAATTAGTTTGGCAAGTAGTCATACAGCAGGAAACAGGCCCTACGGCCCAACTCGTCAATGCTGATCAAGATGTCCCATCTACACTAGTCCCATCTGCCAGTGTTTGGCCCATATCTCTCTAACCCTTTCCTAGCCATGTACCTGGCCAAATGTCTTTTAAATGCTGTTTTACTATAGACATCGTGGCTTTCAAAATAAGTGACATTTGACAAATCTAATGGAACTTGGAATGTAACCATTAAGGTGATAAAGGCACATAAACTGATTTAGCATTTCCAAAAATGCTACTCTGGTTACACAAAATGAGGCCCCTCAGGTGGGTGGGGTGTGGGGGGTGATGTGTGTGTGTGTGTGTGTGTGTGTAACATTAGCATGAATGTATTATAACTCAGATGAAAAGTCATAACATAATGTTACAAATGTGTTAAAAGGACAAAGCAAAGTGGAGAATTGAGAGAAATCTGGGGTTACATCATGGTGTCAAGAAAGAAAAGATAATTGTTCAATTGGTGCAAAGGAAGAAGATGACATATGGAGGGGTTTGAGGTGTTGGTTTGTGAAAGGCAGGAAGTAAACAGTCAAACTGCTGGGATGTTCAGGGTGCTGTACTAACAGGCTTCCTGATTTGTTTTTAGACATTACACAGAATAATTCATTTTCTAGCAATGCATGCAAGTTTAAAGATAGTGGGAGAACCAGGGTTAATGTGTGTTTGAAGAAACTGTTGGAACTGGGACCCTTGTGTGTTAAAGGGGGCATGTGAATCAAAACCTGGGGAACCAGATACCGATCATCAAGTTTCCAGACAGGTATATGGTAGATTGTTCACTGGATACAGATCTGGCAAACAGGTACATTGACCTTCATTGTAAGGGAGTTTGGAATACAAGAGAAATAAGTCCTAATGTGACTAAACAGTTCAAACTAGAGATACAGTGCAGAAACAGCCCCTTCAGCCAAGAGTTTCCACCGACCAGCGATCCCCACATTAACACTATCCTACATGCACTAGGCACAATTTACAATTATACCAAGTCAATTAACCTACAAACCTGTGTGTTGTTGGAGTGTGGGAAGAAACCGGAGATCCCACAGAAGGCTGTGGAGGCAAGTCAATGGATATTTTTAAGAGTTAGATGTCAGCGATAGATTCTTGATTAGTACGGGTGTCAGAGGTTATTGGGAGAAGGCAGGAGAATGGGGTTAAGAGGGAGAGATAGCTCAGCCATGATTGAATGGCGGAGTAGACTTGATGGGCCGAATGACCTAATTCTACTCCTATCACTTATGATCCCGGAGAAAACCCATGCAGGTCATTTGGAAGAATGTACAAACTCCATACAGACAGCAACTGTAGTCTGGATTGAACCCAGGTCTCTGCCATTGTAAGGCAGTAACTCTACCGCTGTGCCGCCCTGGGCTTTGGTGAAACTAGAGTTTTAGCCTTTGTTGTACAGCATGGAAGGAGGCCTTTTGGTCCAACTTTTTATGCTGACCAAAGACCCACTCTGCATCAATGCTTGTGAGATTAAACAACCCTCAATCACCATTCTCTGTCTCCTATCACCAAGCTAGTTTGCCAAAACACCTTGGATCCCAAATGCCCTTACTTTCTGGGCCGGCCTACCATGTAGGACCTTGTCAAAAGCGTTGCCCAAGTCCAAAATGCCACATCTATGCCTTGCTTTCATCAATTTTCTTGGGAACCTCTTAAAAAGATTTGTGAGGCAGTATTTCCAATGCACAACACCATGCTGACTTGCCCTAATCAGTCCCAGCCTTTCCAAGTGATCATAAATCCATCCTCAGGATTAGTTTCCGGCCTGCAGTTTCCTGGCCTTGCCCTCCTACTGCTCTTCTTGAATGTGGGACTAAGGGTATTGAGGTTATGTTTCCCCTCGTGTCAGTGCAGCATGGATTGATCAGATTGATCCTTGGGAAGCAAGGATTGAATAAAATTAACATCTCCTTACTGGAGTTTAGATGAACAAGAAGTGATTAACATGTGACCTCCCTCAGAATCATGACAGAGCAGATGAAGAAAGTCATTGGGATGCAGCTTTTCAGGCAGATGTTACAGAAATCAGACAAAGCACAAAATTATTAACTGCAAGTCCCCAAACTTCACATCTCTTCAATAACTGAAGCTGAACAACAACCCAGCTGAACCGATGGAAGTGGTGAGGTGCAAGGATTTAAGTGCATCCCAATGAAACTCACTGGCTTTCTTGATTTGTAGACTTGGGTATCTCATTGGTTCATTCATTTAGCCACAGTCATCCACTTCTAACAACTGAGAATATCATTGAGATTGTTACCACACTCGGACATGTTATATTCAAATTGAGTGCGAACTTAAGTTCATTGTTGTGACTTAATAAATGTAACTGATATGCTTCAACTCCCTTAGATCCAAAAGATAACAACAGCAAAAGCAGCAACAGTAATCAGGCCAAGGTGATTGTGGGAGTCATCACTGGCCTGTTAATAGCAGCAGTCATCGCTGGTTTGATCTACTGGTTGTACAAGAAGAAAAGGTATGTAGCATGCACTCACAAATAGCAACAGCTTGTATTTGGTTGATATCTCTGACACTACAAAACTTCTTCGTGGTGTCTCCACAACATGGTGATCGCCTCACTTCACTTTAGAACAGAAATAACTTCACTTTAGAACAGGAATAATGATAACATATTCACTTGTCCTGTATTCAGGCCCCCAATTGTTTTCCAGAAACGTAAAGGGGCAATGTCAGGCATCTGTAAAAAAAGTTTTTATTTTATGCTATTTCAATGTTTCTGCTTCTAATTCCAAAGTAAGTTTTCAAAGATTTGAGCAGTGAATGGATTGGAGAATAAATCTTTGAAAATTAATCATAGGAGCTATGGAACCAGAAGTGAACATTTTACCTTCAAATACTGGGGTTTAAAGTTGCAGCTTCCCATGCAGAGTTGCAGCCGCATTATTGGAACAACTGACCAGAGAGCATCAGTTGCCAGGCCTGCAGGAAGTGAGCACAGATCGAGAGATCTCACACCTTGGTTTTTTGAACATCAAACATGCTTTTAGAACGATAAAATAATCTATCGCTGCACAACTCCAGATCAAAGATGGACACAAAAAGCTGGATAATAATAATAATAATAATAATATTCATTTATTGTCATTGCAACGAGTACAACGAAATTAAAAAACAGCCAATCCTGACGGTGCGTACAAACATATATGCAATAAATGCAAAAACAAATAAATACATAAATACAATGAGTAACTCAGCAGGACAGGCAGCATCTCTGGAGAGAAGGAATGGGTGACGTTTCAGGTCGAGACCCTGCGTCAGACTGGAGATCAATCTTAGTTTCAGGTGAAGCTGTGATTAGAGGTCTAGCAAGTAGGTGGCCAGCATGGCAGGCATAATTCAGCCTTTAGTTTAAAAGATTGATTTCTTTTATTTTTATACAATATTTTGTCTTCATATGAACTGTATAACTAATAGAATTTGCAGTAATTGAGGATGCAGAATTAGAACAACAGGCATTTATCATGGAGACTAGAATTTACCATCATTACAGCTGAGGGGTTGAAAATTGCAAGATCTAGAAATGTCTACAGCACTGGTCTACGACAGTTACTCGAAAGATAACAGGCATTTATTACAATTGCATTTCTGATGCAAGTTCAGTTTTAATGATGAATACTTGGTCTTTAATTATCTCTTCACTTTGCTTTTCTCTAAACTGCATTCGTCAACACTCCTACATCAAAAAGCAAAACCAGTGAAAGCGGCACACCTGATGAAATCAAGAAGATAAACAAGGGAGAGAACAACCACACGTCAGGCTCCTCAGCTGTGTAACTACGTTGTGTCAAAAAGACAGGTACAGCTCCTCTAAACAAAAGTACAGAGTCACCATCACTCCACTGAGCGCATGATTGTTTGCCAGAATTAATAGTGTGGTGAAGGGAAGAGTATTGTGGGTTTACTTCATTGGCTGCCAGAGGAGTGTTCAGCAGGTTTAGGACACTGCAGAAACATTTCTTGTATGACCACCTAATCCCAAAACTCGGTTGACTGAAGCAACCCAATGCTGATGACCTGATTTGGTTAGTCATATAATAAAGCAAAGTAGATCCCAGGGCACTTACAAAGCAAAGTAGTGAGTAATAAAAGCGGAAAATTAATTTTCAGAACGATTGAGAATCTATATACTAAAACTCTCGTTTGTTTGTTCCTGAACGACAGCCAAAACGGTACACGATAGTGCAACAATTTTAGGCCCACCTTACTCACCGTCATCCCTTTGGTGCTAATGGAAAAAGATTCATTGAAATTGGTGTTATATTTTTTAAGTTATTCACATTTTAAAGTTTAAATCTATCTCCTAGGGAAGGAGGGAGGGGGGAAAAGGAGGGAGGGAGGAGGGGAAGGAGGAGGATGGGGGGAAGGAGGAGGGAGTGGGGAAGGGGGAAGGAGGAGGGAGGGGGTGGAGGGAGGGAGGGAGGAGGGGTTGAGGGGGAGGGGGGTTTGAGGGGGATGGGGAGAGGAAGAGAGTGCTGCACCAATGCAGGAGAGGTTTGGGCCCAATGGGTCCATTTGGTCTAGTATTTACTTGAAATTGTAAATGTTGATGTGATCCCCATACATATAAATTGTATGTGATTTAGCTTTAATTTGACACTTGACTTCACTGATCTACTTTTCATTTCACGAGTCAAGGGCACTTAACTGCCATATTATACCAACAATGGAACAATGAAATTCTTACTTGCTACAGCTTAACAGGTCCGTAAATTCAACAACACACAAACAATCTCATTGTTGGGACAGTCATGATAAAATATTATTTTCAATAGCAATACAGGCAACTAAAAGATCTGGTTTCATGACAATACAAAACATGATTTTGGCAAAGATCAACAGAACAGTCTCTTCATAAGACTGCCCATTCTGTGGTAGACATGACAGGTTGTATTTTTTGTTTTAAATTCCTTTGATTTTTATGTCCAATTACATCACAGACCAGAGATTTTTTACTTTCCAGAATCTAGAAACCACAGACAGCATATCCTAATGTTTGGTTTACAGCAATCTGGCCAACAGACCTTGGTATCTACTTAACTCTGAGGCGCAGAACAAGTCTGGGTTCTACACCATGTTGTAGAGATAGTTTTGCATCTTCACTAGCGAGTTTTAAATGTGACTAGCATTCAGAGAGAATGCATTGCAGAGTCCACATCACTCCTTATTGTGAAGGCGCTGCCTGGGCAATTGAGCCTTGCCAAATGTACTTTTTCATACCTCAGCTAATAATCCCCATACTTACCTAAACCATTGATGATTAAATTTGTGGACTTTGAGAAAGTAATCTTTCAGCTGTTGTCATAGGAATAGGGAAGCTGAGGGACTCAGCTGCGAGTGTGATGGTCTTGATCATTGCTTTACTCAAACAAATCCTGGAACCACTTAGTGGTTTTAAGTACAAAACAATTAATTGCAATGGATTAAAAAATAATTCAAAATTTTAAATAATTCGTATTTCTGTTAAGTACATAGAAATTCTCAAAGTTCCTATAATTGCCCCACATATGTTTAATTCTAATTCTGATGAACCTTAAACTGACATTTTGTAATCTGACTCATGCACACGTATGTTGCCTTGAATTATGAAAACAGTGATCCAGATACCACATTGACCTTGCTGTTATCAGGTTGCACATAGCATAAATCTGGCAGTTGTATTCAAGCATTAGGCTACAATGAAAGTTAACAATGTGGTAGGATTTGGACTCATGAATTTTAAACAAGCGACTCCAGTTTGATGACAATAGCGTGTTTTGTCACCTTTCCAGGGAAAGAAAAGCATCGATCGGTGAAGGATGCGAATGCCACTGACACAAGCACATTATAAAACACGCTGACATTGGCAGGAGTTGAAATTGCCATGCGCCACCACTGGCAATGCCTTATCTCTCAAGACACAGATGTACAGAAAACTGCAGCTGAATATCCAAATATTTTTAATGAAACACCATTGAACTGTTTGTTGCTCTGAGGGCTGAAGTAGCATTTTACCTAACCAACTGTAAAGGAGAAATTCTCCCCTCCCACACACGTCTAGGTAATATGCCACAACCTTTATTATGGATTCAATCTATGACTAAGTTTTCACTTACATCAAGGTACTCAGTCCTCCAAAGAAATAAGAAAGTAGGCTTTTTAAGTGTTTCATTGTTTTGAATTTCTGCACTGATGTGTTTGCTTTACATGTTAACAATATTACTGGGGGTGGTGAATGCTTTTACGTGTCATTTCCTTATGGCACTGGTTTATGGGTTAATGTGGATCATGCTTAATTGTTTATGAAATATTAGCTTCAGGTTAATTTCTTTGGCAATTTCAGCCAGTAAGATCTGTTACAATGCAAAGATTTCCAGAAGCCCACTATCTGAGTTTATCTTAAACCATTTTAGGATTTCAACAGGACTTACATTAACTCATATAACCCTAGGCTCTGAATTTTCTGTTTGGAAACATGGTTGAGGAATCTCCTAGAAAGAGGAAGGAGGACCAATTAAAAATAATTGAGTTTAGTCTTTGTGTTCATTCAAAAGGATGATTCAAAACAGATGGAAATTGGGGTTAATGGGTTGTTGAATAGAAACCAGCACCTGCAGTTCCTGTGTACACAGCAGCAGCTTTATAGTGGAGGGTCACAGTCCCTCTCTCATTACTGGCTTGCATTTGGAATTTCCTTATCATATTTTACCTGCTGCTAATTGAACCAGTTATCAAGCTTAAAACAGTGTATGGGGCAGTTTCACTGCATCTCCACCTTTCTCCCCTCACACTTGCATCACATTGGAGAAATTTGCATGTGAATATTTTCAGTTGAAGTATCTCTTGGCAGAATGGAACAGAATTGGAAAGGTGTAAATATATAATTAATGCAACATTTTAACCTAAACTGAGGCTCTTTCATACAAGTGTGAGGGGGCAGAAAGCATTCAAAATAATGAAAAATATTTGAAGAAGTCAAATAGAAACAGTAATAGCAATTCAGATTACTTTTGTTTACAAGAATTATTTTCCACTCGGTAGGTGGTTTTATGTAATTAGTCTATTATTAGACATCACGAGGAAAATCATGGATGGAAAAAGACGTGTAGTGTAACGTGGCAATGCACTCAGGCCTGTTTATCATATCACTGCGCACAGAATGGAACCCTATGTTTTTATCTGCTTTTGAAGAAAAAGATAGCAATTGATCAGGCATTTAATTTGCAATAAAAATATTAATTACTGGTTTTTTTGATAAATCCATTACAACCTTGCAGGTTTCTTGAAATGTATTCAAATTGTTTCTGAGCAACCTAATAAGGGACACTACTTATTTTTTTAGAAAATTATAGTTTCTATTCATTATCCTTTGTTTTATTAATTATAATGGTTTAAACTTAAGAATTACATTTGCCAAATGTCTGTTGCAGCATTTTCAGAATTTGCACTCTTGAAACATCAGCTAACTGTTCAAGCCCAACTCCCAAAAATTGGTGAGGTTAGCTGCATAGATAATTGGTTGCACAAAATGACAGCTGTATTTTTATTCATTAATCAGAGATATAGTATTTTGTTTTGTATATAGCTCCACAAAAAACTGCAATTTCTTAATGATTAATTGAATAATTCTCAATGAAAGCAGGGAAAATCACTGTTGGTCTCTGACTTTGCAACATGGACCCACACACAGACTCACCTGCATAAATAAGTGGCTGCATTATGTAAGCGGCAGAAACATGTTGCAGACTCACCTGTAATGAGAGTGGAATATAATGTATCTGGTCATCATGTGGCAAAAGCCCTCATTAGTCTGATTCTTGTACAAAAACAATTCTTGACCTTAATCTTTCCAGTTTGCTAAAAATAAATGTTTTGAAGCTTTAGATGGTCTAATGTGTATGTATTATTCATGTAAAGGTTTAAGAACAAGGGTTGTCAATTTCAATTAGCAGAAACAATGAATATTAAATATGTGTAATGATGGAAAAAGTTGACCCAGAAGTATAAAGGGTTAAGTTGCTGGACACACCAGCCTATATTACACATCACAGGTTGACCAAGGACAATGTTGAAGGTGGGGGTGGGCATCAAGGCCTGACACAAAGTCATCTGTGGGAAGGAGAGGGAAAGAGTACAGCTCAGGGATTTGTCCATACTGTTTATGCTGATGCCAATCTAAAATAATCCCCTATGCTCCATATCTCTCTATTCCCTGCATGTTCATGCATCTCTCAAACATCATTATTGTATCAGCTTCCACCACCCCTGGCAGCATGCTTCAGACACTGACCATCCTGTGTAAAAAAATAACTTGTCTCTTAAATTTCCTTTCAACTTTTTCCGCCCCGTACCTATGCTTTATAATATTTGACATTTCCACTTGGGAGAAGGGTTTTGACAGTCTACCCTATCTATAGGGTCTCTCCTCAGCCTCCGTTCCTCCAGAGAAAAAAAATCTAACTTTGCCCAACATAGTGAATGCCCTCTAATTCAGGCACCATCTGGCAAATCTATTCTGCACCCTCTCCCAAACCTCCACATTCTTCCTGTAATTCAGTGACCAGAACTGGACAAATGCAGCCCAATCAAAGTTGTATATCATTACAATACAACTTCCCAACTGTTAGCATTTATTTTGAGAGGACTAGAATATAAAAGCAGGGATGTAATGCTGAGGCTTTACAAGACTGCATTTGGAGTATTGTGAGCAGTTTTGGACCCCATTTCTGAGGAGGGATCTGTTGGAGCTAGAGATGGTCCAGAGGAGGCTTATGAGAATGACATATATAAAGGAGGTTTATGAGAATGATTGGGTTAATGTATGATGGGTGTTTGACAGCACTGGGCCTGTACTCACTGGAGTTTAGTAGGATGAGAGGGACCTCATTGAAACTTACCGAATAGTGAAAGGGGTGGATAGAGTGGATGCAGACAGGATGTTTCCACTAGTGAGAGTGTCTAGGACCAGAGGGCACAGCCTCAGAATAAAAGGACAGACCTTTAAAAAGACGAGGAGGAATTTCTTTAGTCATAGGATAGTGAATCTGTGAAATTCATTGCCACAGACGGCTGTGGAGGCCAAATCATTGGGTATTTTTAAAGCAGATTTACAGATTCTCAATTAGCAAGGGTGTCAGTGGTTATGGGGAGAAGGCAGCAGAATGGGGTTGAAAGAGAGAGATCAGCCATGATTGAATGGCAGAGGGGACTCAGGGGGGGGTGAATGGCCTAATTCTGCTCCTATGACATACACACTTATATTCAGTGCCCCAAACAACAAAGGCAAGGAAACCACACACCTTTACCACCCTATCCTCTTTCAGAAAGTTATGGACTTGCACCCCGATACCTCTACATCAAAGCTCATCAGGGTCTGTATACTTACTGCACTTTCCTTTTCTATTTGATCTCTCAAAATGCATCACCTCACACTAATCTGGATTAAACTCCATCTGTCATTTCATAGCCCAAATTTCCAACTCGCCTGTATGCAGTATCCCTGTTAATGTGGGCCGAAGGCCCTGTTTCCGCGCTGTATCTCTAAACTAAACTAATCTGGAATTCCATCAAATTGTGTGCTGTCAGCTACCTACATTTCCGACTAATTAATTTTTATATATCCCAAACAATGAGGTTCCAGCAATGATCCTTGCAGAACACCCCTAGGCACCGCCGAACTGCAGTTAGAATAACTCCTTCCACTACTTTCTGGCTATGACCGAGCTAATTTTGAATCCAAAACAGGGGATTCCATGTGACTTGATCTTATGGATCAGCCTCTCACAAAGAACATAGTCAAATCCTTCACAACAGTGCCTTACCCTCATCAATCACCTGCATTATTACCTAGTTAAAAAAACATGTTTGCGAGACATGACCTCACCTGCACAAAGCCATGCTGGCTCCCCCCCAATAAGTCCACGCCTTTCCAAATGTGAGTAAACCCTTTCCTTAAGAATATTTTCCATTTATTTTCCTACTGCTAATGTAAAGCTCACCGTTGCATACTTTCCCGAGTTATCCCCATTTCCCTCCTTAAACAAAGGAACAGCATTGCTATTTCCAATCTTCTGGGGTCTTGCCTGCAGCCAAAAAGACACTGGTATCTTGGTCAAGGCCCCAGCAATCTCCTCCTAAGCTTGGTCCCCCTAGACCTACATGTTCTCCCGGTTACTAATCATTTCAACTCCCCTTCCCATTCTGACCTTTCTGTCCTGTATGGGACTCCTCCATTGCCATAGGCCCAGTGCAAATTGGAGGAACAGCATCTCATATTTTGCTTACAATCCAACAGTATGAACATTGAATTCTCTCATTTTAACCAACTTCTATTTACACTCTCCTGCCCCCCTCGCCCTCTTCCTTCACCCTAGTCGTTTTACCAGACCACATTGTTTCTCTCTTGAGTTCACACCTTCTCTAACCAACAATGGGCCCACCAGGGTACTGCCCTGCCTAAGGCCATTTGTGGCCAGCCCTGATTGGTTCTGATCTTTTCTTGCCTCCAGCTCTTCACTCCCCCACCCCCTACTTTCAGTCAGAAGGGTACCAACATAAAATGTCGCCTATTCCTTTTTCCAGACATGCTTACTCCAGCACTTTGTGTCTATCTTTGGTATAAACCAGCATCTACAGTTCCTTGTTTCTACATCGCAGTAGAACTTCTGACCAATATGATCAATCAATGCCAGTGCACTTACCTACCTGCCCAATTTGTCTGATCCGTGTAAGGGCTTAAATGAACTTGGATCTTTACATAAGGTAATCTGTTAAATGTAATTATGCAGCAAATATGGAATGTATTGCCAAAAATGTTTCCTTCATTCTAACTGCTACTTCTAAAGTAGCAACCCATTGTACAAGAAACAACTGACAAATGTCAAAACAGGCCACCTAACCCATGAAGCCACAAATTACAAATGCAGGATGTTCTGCTATTACGCACATCCATATTAACATGAGGTGGATATAAAGCGACAGATGAATCAGGGAACACGATTTGTATTACACGGGCCAAACTGGTTATAATGTGATTGGGAACTAAAGAGCCACTTAAAAGTAACTGAAAATTGACAAGCAGGGGAAAAAAAGCTGTCTCGCATTTAAACAGTATCAGGAGGGAAATCCCCGCTTTTCCAGTACCCACCCCGCAGTAATCAGACACGATTGTCAGTTAAGAACACGGTCTCAGTTTAACTGCAGGAAGCCACTGAAACTAGCATTGACACTTATGCAATGATTACAGCCTTTAATATTTTCAGCACACTAACAAAAATAAACTTATAGCTATTGAAAAGACTTTTATTTTTGCAAACCCTGTGAGAAAAATAACTTTGTTATTGCGGAACTTACTATTCACCGGCTCCCTTTCCCCATTGACACAATTATTTTCATAACACAATTTTTGTTAACGCGAGGTGTCTTTTGATGTGAGCGCAGCACATCATAGCCGTAGTGGAACATGGGTCAAATTTATAAAATACTCCAGAATGTTTGAAAGTCAGCTGGGGTCCAAGTCCATAGCCTCCCTGAAAGTGGCAACACAAGTAGATAAATTGTTAAAGATGGCATATGGCATGCTTGCCTTCATAGGTTGGGGCATTGAGTATAAGATTCAGAAAGTCGTGATGCAGCTTTGTCGGACTTTGACTAGGCTGTATTTGGAGTATTGCGTACAGTTCTGGTCGCCCCATTACAGGAAGGATGCAGAGGCATTGGAAAAGGTGCAGAGGAGGTTTGCCAGAATAATGCCTAGATTAGGGACCATTAGCTGGAGGGAGAGGTTACATACATAGAAAATAGGTGCATGAGTAGGTCATTCGGCCCTTTGAGCCAGCACCGCCATGCAATGTGAGCATCCACAATCAATACCCCGTTCCTGCCTTCTCCCCATATCTGATAGCTCTCAGAGCTCTATCTGACTTTTGAATGCATCCAGTGAATCGGCCTCCACTGCCTTCTGAAGCAGAGCATTCCACAAATTCACAACTCTGGGTGAAAAGGTTTTTCCTTATCTCAGTTCTAAATGGCCTAGCACTTATTCTTAAAACTGTGGACCCTGGTTCTAGACTCCCCCAACATCAGGAACATGTTTCCTGCATCCAGCTTAACCAATCCCTTAATAATTTTATGTTTCTATAAGATCCCCTCTCAACCTTCTAAATTCCAGTGAATACAAGCCCAGTTGTTCCATTCTTTCATTATATGACAGTCCCGCCATTCCGGGAATTAACCTCGTGAACCTACACTGCACTCCCTCAATAGCAAGAATGTCCTTCCTCAAATTAGGAGACCAAAACTGCACACAATACTCCCGGTGTGGTCTCACCAGGGCCCTGTACAACTGTAGAAGGACCTCTTTGCTCCTATACTCAAATCCTCTCGTTATGAAGGCCAACATGCCATTAGCTTTCTTCACTGCCTGCTGTACCTGCATGCTTACTTTCAGTGACTGATCCAAGGACGTACACGCCACTGGAGATAAATGGGTCTAATGTGGATATGGTGAGCAGTTTTAAATAGTTGGGAGTCCGCATCACAGAGGATCTGACGTGGGCAACGCACATTGCCGCACTGGTGGGTAAGGCAAAGCAGCGCCTTTACGACCTTAGACAACTGAGGAAATTCAGAGTGTCTCCGAGGATCCTTCATTGCTTCTACTCTGGGGCTGTAGAGAGCATCCTGTCCGGCAACATTACAGTCTGGTTTGGGAACAGCTCTGCCCAGGACAGGGTGGCCCTGCAGAGAGTAGTGCGTTCGGCAGAAAGCACCATGGGAACTACACTCGTCCCCCTGCAGGACCTATACATCAGGAGGTGCAGATCCAGAGCAAGCAAGATCATGAGGGATTCCTGCCACCCCAGTAACGGACTGTTCCAGATGCTACGATCAGGCAAACACCTCCGCTGTCACGCTGTGAAAACGGAGAGGATGAGACGGAGTTTCTTCCCACAGGCCATCAGGACTGTCAACTTTTATAACCCCAGAGACTAAATTTTTGTCTACACTATAGTAACTTATTAACTTTATTTATATGCTGTAACTAATTCTTTTTTGTGCACAATCCGCAGGCATTGCCACTTTCATTTCACTGCACATCGTGTATGTGTATGTGACAAATAAAATTGACTTGACTTGGCTTGATGTTCAAGGACACCCAGGTCTCGTTGCACTTCCCCTTTTCCAAATCTGACACCATAGATAATAATCTTCCTACTTGTTCTGACCACCAAAGTGGATAACAGCACATTTATCCACATTATACTGCAGCTGCCATGCATCTGCCCACTCACCCAACCTGTCGAAGTCACCCTGCATCCTCATAGCATTCGCTTCACAGTTCACACTGCCACCCAGCTATGTGTCATCTGCAAATTTGCTGTTACTTTTAATTCCTTCATCTAAATCATTAATATATATATATATTATAAATACCTGCGGTCCCAGCAACAAGCCTTGTGGCACTCCATTAGTCACTACCTGCCATTCTGAAAGAGACCGGTTAATTCCTACTCATTGTTTCCTGTCTGCCAACCAATTTTCTATCCATGTCAATACCTGACCCCCAATACCATGAGCTCTAACTTTGCCCACTAATCTCCTGTGTGGGACCTTAGCCTTTCTAAAAGTCCGGTATACTAATCCACTGGCTCTACCTTATCCATTTTATTTGTTACATCCTCAAAAAATTCCAGAAGATTAGTCAAGCAAGATTTCCCTTTCGTAAATCCATGCTGACTTACCGATCCTGTTACTGCTATCTAAATGCGCCGCTATTACATCTTTAATAATTGACTCCAGCATCTTCCCCACCACAGATGTCAGGCTAACTGGTCTATAATTCCCTGCTTTTCTCCCTCCGTTCTTAAAAAGTGGGATAACATTAGCTACCCTCCAATCCACAGGAACTGATCCAGTATCTAAAGAACATTGGAAAATGATCACCAATGCGTCCACGATTTCTAGAGCCACCTCATTGAGTACCCTAGGATGTAGACCATCAGGCCCTGGGGATTTATCAACCTTCACTCGAATCAAACTTGGATTGCTTTCTCTGGAACAGAGGAGGATGCGGGAAGACCTCATACAAGTACACAAAATTATGAGAGGCATGGATAGGATAGACAGTTAGGACGTTTTTTTCCCCAAGGTGCAAATGACAAAGACGAGAAAGAAAAGCTTTAAGGTGAGTGGGGGATGTTTAAAGGAGATGTGTGGGGTAAAGACGGCATGTTCACTCCTGTACTGTGCAGGGGTGGGGCTGAGGCCTGGGGTCTGGGATGAGGCTAGTACGGGCAGACCAAATCACACGAGTACCTGTCGTGTCAAGTTCTACAATTACAATCTCACATCAACCAATTCATAACAACCAATATGTAGACAATAGACAATAGGTGCAGGAGTAGGCCATTCGGCCCTTCGAGCCAGCACCGCCATTCAATGTGATCATGGCTGATCATTCTCAATCAGTACCCCGTTCCTGCTTTCTCCCCATACCCCCTGACTCCGCTATCCTTAAGAGCTCTATCTAGCTCTCTCTTGAATGTATTCAGAGAATTTCAGAATGTATCCACTGCCCTCTGAGGCAGAGAATTCCACAGATTCACAACTCTCTGACTAAAAAAGTTTTTCCTCATCTCTGTTCTAAATGGCCTACCCCTTATTCTTAAACTGTGGCCCCTGGTTCTGGACTCCCCCAACATTGGGAACATGTTTCCTGCCTTTAACATGTCCAACCCCTTAATAATCTTATACGTTTCGATAAGATCCCCTCTCATCCTTCTAAATTCCAGTGTATACAAACCTAGTCGCTCCATTCTTTCAACATATGACAGTCCCGCCATTCCGGGAATTAACCTAGTAAACCTACGCTGCACGCCCTCAATGGCAAGAATATCCTTCCTCAAATTTGGAGACCAAAACTGCACACAGTACTCCAGGTGCGGTCTCACTAGGGCCCTGTACAACTGCAGAAGGACCTCTTTGCTCCTATACTCAACTCCTCTTGTTATGAAGGCCAACATTCCATGTACATTAATTCCAGTTTAAATTTCATGTTTGCTAATATTACATCACTAAAATTTCACTCTTCAAGCAATGCAATATTACACAATCACTAACATTTATCCTGAAATTTCAATATCAAAACATTTTGCTCTCACTTTATTCTAGGAAGTTGTGCCACAATTATTCAATATTTTTCCGCACACTTCCAGTCAATACGACCAAGTTTGAAAATGTTTAAGCCCAAAAACAGAATATTGCAACTTTAGCAGCCACACAACTGAAAGTTAATCACAATATCTAAACCTACTCTCTTTACCTGATTCTGCTGTTTCACACTGAATCCCACAAAAAGTAAATCATTACATTAGAATGCAAAACCTTGTACTGACAGCAACAGTGTTAAAAATCTGCTAGACAATGAATGGTGGTGAAGTTTTAATAAAACTCACCAAAACTAATTGCCAAAATTCTCTGCATCTCACCTCAGTGTACAATGCCCTGTAAACTTCGCAAGGAATTTATAACATGGGAACAAGCCTCAAGCACTTCAGAGGAAAGGAGCAGTAAGCACTTGTTTTAAGAAATGATCAAAAATACTTCTAATGGCATTAAGGGTAAAGTAGAATGTAGACATTACATCTACAAAGTTTCACGGTCAGTTTATTGTTACATGTACCAATTTAGGTACAGTGAAATTTGAGTTACTGCACAAAACATTATGACCCGATGAGCCAAAACATTATGACCACCTGCCTAATATGCTGTTGGTACTCCGTGTGCAGCCCCATACACAGCAGGGTGCAATGCACTGTGTATTGTGACACATTCCTCCCGAGACCACCATTAACATTTTCTGTGACTTGTGCCACAGTAGACCTTCTGTCGGTTCGGACCAAACGGAATAGCCTTCGTTGCCTTCACGCATTGATGAGCCTTGGGCGCCCAACACCCTGTCGCCAGTTTGTGGTTTGTCCCTCCTCGGACCACTGTCGGTATGTACTCACCACTGCTGACCGGGAGCACCCCACAAGCCTTGCCGTTTCAGAGATGCTCTGACCCAGTCGTCTGGCCATAACAATTTGGCCCTTGTCATAGTCGCTCAGGTCTTTACTCCTGCCCATTTCTCCTGCATTCAACACATCAACTTTAAGAACTGACTGTTCACTTGCTGTCTAATATATCCCACCCCTTGACAGGTGCCATTATAACAAGATAATCAATGTTATTCACTTCACCTGTCAGTGGTCATAATGTTTTGGCTCATCTGTGTACAATGGAAGCAGCAACCAGGCAGTAGTAAGAAACTGGATGGTGCAAGCACAACCCCGGAGTTGTACTCTCGTGGGGAACAGGTGTTGCATTGGCTAGGATGAGGGTCAGAGAATGGAAGTCTTCTTGAGCAACCTGTCAATGTGAAGGAAGCTTAAAACCAACATTTGAAGGGAAGTTATGTTAAATATTATTCAATATTTTCTACTTATTGTTATCCTTTCCAACTGGTTTTAATAATAAGATATGGCCAAGGTAACAGACAGTTAAATAATGAAGAAAATTATCTGCCTGATGGACAAAACTCATATTAGACTTGTTATTTGTATCATTGTGGAATAACACAGGCCAAATTATTTTAATTAACCCATCCATACATTGTTCACGTCATTGAAACTGATTTGGTTCAGTCACAGCAGGGATGTATTGCTGAGGCTTTATAAGCCGCTGATCAGACCACATTTGGAGTATTGTGAGCTGTATTGGGCTCCATATCCGAGGAGGGCTGTGCTGGCGTGGGAGAGGGTCCAAAGGTTTACAAGAATGATCCTGGGGATGATTGGGTTAACATATGATGAGCGTTTGAAGGCACTGGGCCGGTACTTGCTGGAGTTTAGAAGGGTGAGGGGGAATCTCATTGAAACCTGTGGATAGAGTGGATGTTGAAAAGATGTTTCCAGTAGTTGGAGCGTCCAGAATTAGAGAGCACAGCCTCAGTATAAAAGGAGGCGTAATGGAGGTGAGGAGTAATTTCTTTAGACAGAGGGCGCTGAATCTGTGGAATGCATTGCCACAAGATGGTTCATACGTTCATAAGACATAGGAGCAGAATTAGGCCATTCGGCCCATCGTCTATTCCGCCATTCAATCATGACTAATCTATCTTTCCCTCTTAACCCCATTCTCCAGCCTTCGCCCCATATCTCCTGACACCCATACTAATCAAGAATCAAAGGGTCATAGGTCAAGCAAAGGACAACAAAATTAAGAATGCAAACATTGCGGATATTGGCATGGACTGAGGATTGGTTCATGAACACAAAGAGTGGACATAGATGGGTCAGGGTTGGGTTGGGAGACTGAATAGTGGAGTGTACGGTGATCAGTACTGGGGCTCGGCTGTTCAAAGTCCAGCAATCCGTGATCTGGATGAGGATGATGTGCAACATGTTGGGCTACCTCTGGTGAAAAGCTGGGTGGTGGTGGTGTGCACTATGAAGGGAAGAGCCAGCCGGGTGAATGGAAGATGGCATATAACGTGACAAATAAGATCATCCAGCTCATTAGGCAAAAATGGCAGTAAACTTAATGGGTCGAAAAGCCTAATTCTGCTCCTATCACTTATAAAAATGAGCAAGTATTTTTAACCAGGGGATGGATTGGAAGGCATGATGCTCAGAGTGCCCTGGTGTCCTTGCACACAAACCACAGAATGTCAACATCTGACAACAGCCAGCAACAGTACATCCATCGACCCACGTTGAAAAGGATGCCAGCAGGTAGATCTCTCAAAGCTCCACGACGCGTTCACATCGGAGCATCGCAGCACGAGGTCGACTCCTAGGTAGTAGGACGATACACAGGTGAAAAATCAGGGCATGTCATGGATTAACCTCGAGCATTCTTACACGCTTACACATTTCCGAGTGGGGAGATGCAGGGTTTCTCTGACTGAAGTGTCTGGAACCAAGAGACCTCCAATTGAGGCATGGCCCAGGTGCAGTGATTCACTACCGCAGAGATGTGCAGCATCCAGTGCACAGTAAATTGAAGGCAGCTCCACTGATCTTCAGAAAGTAAAGGAATCCAGGCATAAAACACTTGTGAAGGAAGGTGGCAATGAGGCACACATCCACAGGCATGCATAGCAGATTTATTTTGTTCTTGATTGGAAAAGCTTTCATGGGGAAAATAGCAGAAAATTATTGGGGGGGTTTCAACCTCAAACAACTGACAGAAAATTTTGCATCCTGAAAATGGAATTTCCGTTAGGCAACTCATTGTAAGTTAGTAATCCTGTTAATGGGTGCACAGAGGATTTTCTTAGAAGCTCAAAATGGGAGGACGGATCCAGTATTCTGTGTGTTATGAGAAAAATATCACAATATATCTGTGTTCACAACCAAATAGAAATAAGAATGCTTCAATACAGAGGCAATAATCATGTTACAAATAAAAAATGGACACAATTTATTTGTTAATACTTATTTTATAAAATATTTTACAAGAACAGATAAAGTATTTAAAAGATTGCTGAATACTTAAAATTGAAAAAGATAAAGGATGTTGAATAAAATATAAATTAATTGCACACACTAATTTGCCACATTAGACAAATAGAAAGGCATTCTTTCCAACAGAACATTGAGTTAAAATGAAAATAAATCTAAGAAACTACTGTCACTTTAACAAGTCCCAGTGTTCAGAGAAAAGGTGGCTGGTGACTTTCACTGAACTCGAGCAGAATGAAGAAGCTTCCACCTGGAGGCAATACTGGGTAGCGCACTGCATCATTTCAGGGAGAGCAGGAACGTCCCTTCAGTCCATGAGCACAGATCAGTTTTGATATAGCCACACCACAATATGTTCCACTGAAGGTTGACACTGAAGTAACTCAGCGGGACAGGCAGCATCTCTGGAGAGAAGGAATGGGTGACGTTTCGGGTCAAGACCCCACTGCGAAATCTCAAGGTGTGTCTACTTTGAAAGAGTTCTTTCTTTCTAACACATGTTCTGCTGAAGACTTTCACCATTCAAAAAGTGTTTACACTTTGAGCACGTTCGACCGAAGTGAACCAACTGTGGTCCTGTACAGAGGGCCAAGGTACAATTGTCATCATTCTCCAGGCTTGTGACACAAACATATTTCCTCTGCAGACCAGCTGGTGCCTGCAACCCACCACAACTAGGACTGCACGTTAGTCACAGAATGCATCTACTTTAGGGGATACACAAGATTCCCTCCAAAGACCAAATCAAAATTAAGGTACGGAAAAGACATCCAGAATATTATACGATTCAGGCTTGTGTGGAAAATCCAGTCTGTCAACAACATACAGGTCTAGTGAGACCAAGGAACTGCAGATGCTGGAACATGGAGCAAAACACAAAGTGCTGGAAGAACTCAGCAGGTCAAGCAGCATCTGTGGAGGGAAATGGATGCTGCCTGACCCACAGTTCCTCCGGCACTTTGTGTTTTACAACTCTTGCGTCCCGTGCTTCGAAAGTGAAACCTCTTATTTTGCCATTAAAGCAAATCATAGCTATTTAGCTGCAAACGTTTACACTTAAAAGGGGTAAGGAAAGTAAATAAGGAAACCAACAAGCTGACCAGTGCAAAGGGGAAAGCCTTCAAGTTGAGAATGAACAAAAACCTGAATATCAGAAATCTCTGATGGATGTGCCTGGCAAAGTACGTGATTCACATTTATTTAAGCAAGGTAAATCATTCAGGCAAGTTGATTACTCTGAACTTGATTAAAAAATTAATCTCCTCGGTATTGCTGACAGCTTTACTTTAGATTCAAATGGTAAGCTTCAAGTAACCACTAAAAGTCTTCAGCTCAACAGATGTCCAGGGCAGTACTTTGATGCCATCCATGACCATTATAAATTATCTGCTTTTGTGTCAGAAAATAGTTTTAAATACAACTTAATATAATGCTGATACTATTGCTGATGCGCATATTAAAAATATATATTTGAATGACTTACCATGAAGTAACTTTTAATGAAAAGCAGCAATTCACCACTACATTGGCAAGAATTACGAGGATGTGCTGAGGGAGGGCAAACATACAATCCGTCCCCCAGTGACAGGCAGGGCTTTGATAGGCCAAGGTCTCTGGGATCCACCTTGGATGATTTTATACAACTTCAAGATCAAATGGAAATAAATCCCCATTGGAGATCTATAGTGGGTGACTAAAGTGACTTGTCCAACCTACACAATTCACCATAATCAAAACTACTTCCCCTGCATTGAACACAGGGGAAGTTATGAAGAGTCAGATGCACTACTGGATCCATAAATACATTTAAAATACAAACACAGTGCATTATTCCCTCATGACGGGTTCTTTTGTTGAAGATTACTATCAATAATATTGTTAGTATTCCAGTAGGGGGCATTATTACTCCATGACATAATTTGAGGTCAGTGGCCACGATATCCCACTGACGGCACTGAGATCGAGCCACTGTAGTTATAGAGAAGCTACGATTTAGGACAAATGCACTCGTACAATAACCTCAAATATCTCCACAGGAAGTATTAATCTTTCCAGCTAATCTCCAAGCGAGTTTACATCAAGGCATCTTAAAATTGGACAGCTCCTATTCAGGAGAAGTTGACAAAAAGTTTCAATGGCTCTCGAGGACAACCATTAAATCAAAAGCAATCACCTGCAATGTTCATGGACTTGAACTTACAGAAGGGTCGTCGTTTATTTACAATAGCAAAGATTTGGCCCCAAGATAGAGTAGAAATGATGAGGCAGGGTGACGGTTATTTATCATTGCCTTCACCGCGGTAACCTGGAGAAAGACATCAACAGGAACAAGATCTTCCATTATCCGTTATTGGGTGCAAGACGTAAACAGCTCTTAAACTAAGGTGGTCACTGATCATTTCAGCTGTGCAAGGTGTATTCCTTTCTTTAATCTGAATAGTTCTCCATTATCAATTCTAATTACAGTGATACAAGACTTGGAAAAATGACCGCACTCAAATACTTCCCCAACAAGATTGTGGTGATGCCAAGAAAGAAGACAAGTGCATTCCTCCCACCGGGGACAAACAAAAGCAGCAAAGTCAAGACCCTGCATCCACTCCACAGTTCCACAAAACTGAATGCAGGCAGAGTGTTACATTCAGCTGGGCGCTCCCAGTGTCTGCAGATCTTGTGCATTGCCTCTGATGCTTTTGCTTTTCTATATCCAATATTATAAATGATTTAAAAATATAAAAAGACAAATTTTTACTTTGAAATTGATTCCATTAATTATGTCACAATTCACAAAAATAGGTCACCATTTTTTGTTGCATTAACCAGAAACCTCAAAATAAATTTTGTTCTATCAGAATACAGGTGAATTGGCTACCTCATAAGGGAAACAAGATATAGTATATGCAGTAACGGCTGTGCACAAGGGAAAATTGCAACGGTTACTGTCAAAAATTACCTCAACTGGCAATACATATTCAAATATATGTACTCTACATTCAGAAATTAGTTTTTTTAATAAAGAAATTTCACTTTATCTCAGAAAAGACTCAGTAGTGAAGGCCACATGCTTTTTGCACCTGCTGGATAGACTGTAATGCAGTAAATTAAAGCCTCTTGATTTAGTCTGTGTTTTAGATGGAACAAGGGGCTGGAGGAAGGAAAAGGTCAGGCGGTAGTATGTCCCCATCAGTGCAGATGACAAAAAAAGGAATGCTGAAGCAGAAATGCCTGGTTCCCAGATTCCAGATACAATAAGTACTTCCGCCAACAAGGCTGTAAATCCCACTCCAACAAGAAAGTTCAGATGATTGGTAAAACTCTTTTGATAATGGTAAGCAGCAGAGATCTCAAGCAATTCACAGGAGTGAAACAGTAAACTCTCTTCTCAGTTGAACCCTGAATCTTAACATTATGGCTAACAAAAATACATCGGTATCACTATCTTTTAAACCTTCCCAGGAAACCCGCAGAGGTAGACTCTAGACAGCTGCTTCTCAATTGTTCTGTTTGTTAACCGTCTCTTTAGAACTCCGTGCTCCTCAGAAACTCAGAAGCCTATCCTCTGGGATTTGCACCCACACACAGCTCACTGCTACGGATTGAGACGCGGAGAAATAGGAGGATAGCAGGCAAATTCTCTTAAAATATTTCGTGCCATCTCTACTTTGTTGTTAGCTATCAAAAGGGCTCGCTTTACATCCTCAAAGGAGTAGCCTTCACCCATGAGTTTTGCAATCTTTGCATCCACATTTTCTCCAGCTTGGCTGCTTTGCAGAGCGGCTGGTTCCTGAAGGTGATTTTTCTTTTGGTAACCGTCAGGGGCAGTTCTCCGAGGCAGTGGTTTGGGTGGTCTGGCTGGAGCTTGTGAAGTGTCTGGAATAGAAACGGAGAATGGATACTGAGGTCCAGTAACACAAACATAAGCAAAAACTGTCACACAACTCCCCCGCCAACGGTATTTGGTTTGGTGCTCAGTTTTATTCATGAATTATCCAGCATTTATGCATAACAGTCAGGACCAAATTTACAGGGTTTAGTTTGTGTCACTGTGTCTATTACTTCTACAAACCAGTCTTAAATAAAATCGGTGTCTACCTATCAATTAATTATGTAGGAAAATAACTGCAGATGCTGTTACAAATCGAAGGTATCACAAAATGCTGGAGTAACTCAGCAGGTCAGGCAGCATCTTGGATAGAAGGAATGGGTGACATTTTGGGTCGAGACCCTTCTTCAGTCTGAAGAAGGGTCTCGACCTGAAACGTCACCCATTCCTTCTCTCCAAGATGCTGCCTGACCTGCTGAGTTACTCCAGCATTTTGTGATATCAACTAATTATAATACTTAACAAATACAAGGGTTTTTTAAACTTACTGTTCACCTCATCTCTTACTAAGCCACATTTTTTTCCATTCACAACTTATTCAACCCTTTTATTCAACCATAAAAAGGCTCTTTAGTCCTCCACGCACCACATCTCTCCATTCATGGAGAGGAACCACATGGACTAGCCCATCTGTTCACCTTTTCCATATACATTCTCACAAGGACCTTCCCAATGTTGGGCTTCTGCGGTGGCTGCAGATAACAGTCAAAGTACTCAATCCAAACATTGAAACTAAAATTCAGGATGAGACGTTACGATTTGCTTTCATTAACCACTAACATTTGGTTTAGTTTCCCTTCTTACCCATCGTAGGTGGGAGCTGGTCGTAGTCTTGCGACATTATGTTAGATTTCTGATTTTCTTCGAGTGTCCTCCTGGCGGGAGGGGCAGGTACAGGAACAGTCGCAGAGTCAAAGACAGAGTCCCCTTGATGGAAAATTATTAAAGACAACGTTACAACCTTCCTCTCAGTGCTTTAACACGTGC